>NC_137663.1:8187973-8217973 GCF_963422515.1 Blennius ocellaris
AGCCGGAGAAGCACTCAGGGGAAGGAATCTAGAGGGACGATGGAGCAAGATAAGCCTCCCCCTAAGAACTATGAGCAAAGAAATGATCCGGAGTCTCAAAGGGGTACGGGAGAAAGGGAAGAGAATAAAAAATGTGTGCAAAGGCAAAGAGGGAATGATAAAGAAGCAACTTCTGTTCAAGAAAAACAAAGTTTGTCAAACAGAAAGCAAGGAAGCCCCCGTGTGGATCCAACTTCATTACCTCCTGATGCATCAGTGGAGAAAATTACAAGTAAAATTGAAAAAATTAGCATTATCGAAAAGAGTAGAAACCAAGATGTTGGGGAATCGAGTAGCAGTAGAGGGGAAACAACCGATAAGGAAAAGAAAGGTCAAGGTGCTGGAACAAGAAGTGATGAAGGAAAGGCAGAGAAGAAGCACGAAAGAGGAAACCGCAGGAAAAAGGGAGTGGAAAAAGAGAAAAACCAGGAATCAAGAAGAGATGATGTGAGTGGAGGAGGAAAGAGCAGCCAAGGCAAAGCTATGAGAGAAAAAGACAAGAAAGCTTGCGAAGGTGATGGAAGAAAAACAGACAGGGAGAGAGAGACAGACCAAAGCAAAAGAAGAGAGAATCGCAGAGAAAAACGAAAAGGAGACGACAATAACAACAGCAGGCCTGGAGAGGCTGAGGAAGAAGCCAGGTCTGAAAGAAATTTGCGACGGACCGTTGAAAAAGGTGATAAAAACCGATCGAATGCAAATGTGCCCGTGACGACTTCAAAACGCTACTCGAAGTCAGACATTCGACGATCCAGAAATCGTAATTACAGCAGCAGCTCAGCCAGCAGTGTGGCCAGTCTAGATGGCCCCGGAGGAGGAAAGCATGCGGAGAGCGCCAACTGGCCACGCAAAGGCCCCGGACACAACAACAAAGAGGTCATATCAAACATCAAAGACGGGCGAAGGAGCCATTTGCGGAGCTGGACAACCAACGAGGAATCCTCCACCGAAGACGGAAGTGAGATGAGTGACAGAGCTGATAATAGGAGGAGAAGGGCTGGAAAGAAGAGCCGGGTGATGAAAGACAAAGGGAGGAAAGAAACAGACCAAAGGGAACGAAAGGTGGAGGCCGGGGAATCCTCAGGGTTTCTCTTGACAAACACGCAGTTTCCTCGCCACACAGCGGAGAGCTGCACAAACGCAAGCCAGGCCCGGCCCCTCGTGGCAGAGGTGGCGGGATTTTGGTGCTTCCCGCACGCACGGACATCTCGAACACACCTGAAGTGGGCCAGAGAATGCTTTTTGGTGGCTCACGGGGAGGTGCTGCCAGTAGAAGCAGAGGTGGGAGAGGAGGGGGAGTCAGGCGACTCTGGGATCCAAACAACCCCGACCAGAAGCCCGCTCTCGCCAACACCCAGGTCTTCCCTGCACTCGTCTGTCCACCAGCCTGTGTATCTTCAGACAGGGACGGGATATGGACAGCTTCACTTCCTGGATACGGACGACGAGGTTGCGGGCAGCCCCCCGGTCCCACAAGGAGAGCACTTTCGCTCCCAGCAGGCTGCTGCCATGGCCTACTACAAGTTCCAAAACTCTGATAACCCCTATGGCTACTCAATGCCCCGCAGGCAGCCCGCATAATCCCGGCACCGCCAACAACCAGCGCTATCCGTACCCATATCACATGGGGCCATATCAGATGGCTAACGGTGCGTACCCGAGCCCCGGTGTGGGTCAGTTCTGCGGCAGTTACAGAGGAGCCGGCTATCCACACACAGGGGCAGGAGGCGCTTTGACACACGAGGAGGTGGAGCAACAAGCCAGGGGCGAGCTTGGGAGGCTGCTGAGGGCTGCGGACACACAGGAGCTGCAGCTCGGTAACCTGCTGTCCAGGGACAGAGTGAGCGCTGACGGACTGGACCGCATGACCCAGCTGAGGTGAGCACGTCCAGGGAGAAGGGATCTGTTAACGGCCTTTTCGGAGGCTGTACGTGCTTCGATGTTTTGCTGTCATCTGTCTTTTCTTGCTTGTTTGACAGACGGTTGCCATTAGTCGTAATAATTAAGAAACTCTGAACGGAGGAGTTGCAATGACCTCTCTCTCTCTCTCATTGAATAGAGCGGACCTTCTGGGGATGTACGAGCAGGTCGTCCTGACCGACATCGAGTTCTCAGACTCTCAGAACGTGGACCAGGCTTTGTGAAGAATGTTTTTTACCAGGTCATAGAGCGATTCCGCCAACTGCTTAAAGAGCCCAACTGTGACAACGCCCCTCATATCAGGAACATGCTGCTGACGCTTCTCGATGAGGTGAGACAGACGCCAGTCGCAAACAAGTTTGATGCCACGTGAATGTAAATCCGATAATTGTTACAGTAAGATGAACTTGATTATATTACATGTAAACACAGAAGCATCTCAATTCAATCTTTTGGTGTAATTAAATGGTTTAAACCAGGCAAAATTAAATGCAAGAGCACAATAAATGTTATTCTTGATTTATGTCAATCACAATACAGGAGAGATATCATTTTATCCCCTTTGCAATAAAAAATAATTTAGCAGGAGGGTCGGAAACGTACCTGGATATATTTCCAAATCTCACTCTCAATTTACTGAATTTCACATAAATGATTTGGCACATCATTAAAATATTAGTCTAGTGGTGACACGGGCATTACTGAATTCATAATTCTCATCTATACTTCAGCAGATTTTGAATATAACCAGTAAATTTTATCTTTTGTATATTGTGCTATATTACACAGGGAGCACAATTCTTTGACGTGCTGCTCCAGAAGCTCCAGACAGTGTACCAGTTCAAGTTAGAAGATTACATGGACGGCCATGGCGATCAGGGCTCGGCCTTTACGCAAAACGGTAACACAACTCACATCACTCACGGCGTCATTAAAACTCAACTACTGTGAAAGCTGTGTGACGGCACGTGTTGTTTTTGTCTTTTTAAAGGTGAAGTATGCACTTATAAGTGCACAGCGCTGCATGATTTGTCAGGGCGATATAGCACGCTACCGGGAACAAGCCAGCGACTCTGCTAACTATGGCAAGGCTCGCAGGTAAGCTGGGATTTTGGTGTTTCAAATCATTTTACTTGTGAAAGCATTTATATAGTATTTAAAAAAACATTTTTGTGGCCAATTCTCAATTCCTACACATCTAAATATCTGATCATTTTAACATCTTTTCCCAGTGGTGGTGTACATACCTTAAAGTTTCACTGTTAACTCTCTCATGAATACATGGTTTCATTATTTTTCTCAGCTGGTACCTGAAAGCCCAACAGATTGCTCCCAAGAATGGCCGACCATACAACCAGCTGGCTCTGTTGGCAGTCTATACGGTCAGTAATGCAGTCCCCACTTTTAAACGATTAGACAATGGCACTTTTGTTTTGGCGGCTCTGTTCTTCAGTAGGTTTCACTTGAAACAAGCAGATTGATTCCACACAGAATAGGCTGTTCTCAGCTCAAGTATGATTCTGTTCTCATCATTATTTAAGGAACAGCGTGTGAGAAAGGGCTCTTTGAACACCCCAGTGTCCACATTGTACAGGATCAAAAGATAATGCCTCTTCCTGTGGCTGCAGAGGACTTTTTACATTTTAAAAGCACATTACATGAATCAGGGCGGACTGATTCATGTCTGCCACTTTGACTAATGATAAAGCAAAGAGTTGTAGATGATTCACCAAAGTCGGCAGTAACAGTTCTGTACTGGAAGGAGGAAACAGAGCCAGCGCACACGGAATGGCACAAGTTGTGTTGATGGCTGGAAAATCATTAAGGGTGAAAAGTAGGATTTCTGTTTAATGAATAAGCTGCAGGAAAACCTCTTATGAGGCAAAATCCTGGTCGGCTATAGAAACAGAAAATACAGACTGCAGTTTGTATAAACATACAGAAAGAAGGTGGAGGTCGATGGACAATTTTGATTTGCTTAATATCTTAATCAGTTTATTGTCAGTTTCCATTAAAAAAAAAATAATAATTGCAGTCCATGCTGTACGTATTCGCTGGGGCCAGATGAGAACTGTGGAAAATGTTGTTGTATTTTTTTTTTTTGTTTAATGCTTTTTGTGTTTATTTTTTCAGTTGTGGCACAGTTAAATTCATGATGCATGTTGACGCAGCCTTGTGTGTAATGCCTCTCTTCTGTCGCTGTCCCAAATCCCTCACCAACAGAAGCGGAAGTTAGATGCCGTGTATTTTTACATGCGGAGCCTGGCGGCGTCCAACCCCATTCTGACCGCGAAAGAGAGCCTCATGAGTCTGTTTGAAGAAGCCAAGCGCAAGGTCAGGAACACACCCTGCCCACGAACCGATGCTCAAGAGTTCTCAACTGTCTTCCTACACGTACATACGTCCTCCACTGGACGTCGGCAACTTTGAAGTTAGCCTCTGTGATTTGTTAACATTCAATTTGAGAGCTCAGAAGTTGTATGATAGAATCTAATCTAAAAGTCTCCTGCAACCTGAAGTTACACGATGTGGATAATCAATCATTTTGTCTCGTGTTGTGACGGTACGCAGAGCTCGTCCCTCGTCTTTATAGACTTTTGACTCGGCAGGCTGAGCAGCTCGAGCGAAGGAGGAGGCAGGAGCATGAGGGAGGCTCCAAAGGTCCAGCTGTTCGGGGAAGAGGACGAGGGGAAGAGGGAGCGCGCGTGGAGATCTGGATTCGCCCCAGCGGACAAGCAGCAACCTCTTCGTCCCAGAGAGGAGGCAGCGAGTCCAGCAGAGACTCTGAGCAGGATGGAGAGCTGAGTAGTCTGAGCGCGTCTGATGTAAGCACCGTTTCTCTCGGCTTAATATCTATTCCCTTCGTGCAACTTTGGCCTCCAAGTTATATCTTTTTTTAAACTTTCATTAATTCCCTTAGTGCTCCTGTTCTTTTTTTCTTAAAAAACATTTCCGGGCGTTTTATCTGTGTTCATTTCCTGTCATTTAATGATGTTTTCAGTCCTCTTCAGTTCATTTTTTCCCCCTTTTCTTTTCCTCTGTTCATGCCTGCATTGACTCTTGCTCTATTTATGAGCTGGTATAAGTACTCTGATGCAGTCACAGGAGGTCCTTCCTTTTGTTTTCTGCTATTCCATCAATAGTCGGGGAGAGGCAGAGGGGACAAGCGGAGAGACACAACACGTCTACACAGAGGACACTGAATGTGCAAAATGGCAGCGGCTCTGATTCACCGTTTATAACTGAGGATTTATTTCGGGGGCACAATTGAATGTTTGCCGGAGCATTGTTGACTCACCTCGGCCCCAATTCATCAATTCATTGTATGCAACATGTGTCAATAGAGCTCAGGATTGTTGTGGATTACAGTCACTTGTTCTGTCAAATTGTTTGTGTCACTAAAAGCGGAGGTGAACGGATATTTTTGTCTCATTTTCCTGTATCTCTTGTCCTCTTTGTTGGCCTCAATAGCCTTTAAATCATTTCCTGGTAACCTTACCGTTGGTTATCCCGGGAGTATCAAAATGGTGACGTCAGCGCCAAACCGTTTCTCGTTGAATAAAGAGATATTCCTTTTTCTCGGGCCGCAATTGTAGATTTGTAGCGAAATAACAAAATGTTGCACAACGATGAGTAACACTTTGTTTTTTTCTTTTGGCCTTCTTTCTCCGCAGCTGAACAAGAGGTTCATTCTGAGTTTCCTCCATGCGCATGGAAAGCTCTTTACAAAAGTGGGGTGAGTGGCGTCCTTGTGTACTGCAGTTCAGAGAATCGCTCTCAAATGGATGAAAGTGCGATTTAAGAAGAAAACGAAAAAGAATACCTCCCATGTCCTTGTCACTGGTTGATTAGCATGGATTTGTCTGCCCTTGCCGTCACAGTATGGAAACCTTCCCGGGAGTGGCGAGCCGCGTCCTGCAGGAGTTCAGGACGCTGCTGCAGCACGGCCCGTCTCTGCTGGGCAGCACCCACCTGCTGCAGATCATCACCATCAACATGTTCACCATACACAACGCTCACAGCAGAGGTGAGGCCGCATGCCTCTCAACACACCATGACTCTCTTCTGATAATTCCTCTATGGTATGTTTTTGCAATAAGAATATTCCTGGCATTCAGACACCTCTTTATGTAAGGTGGTTTATTTATTACTTTCTCATTTCTTCCAAACCAACACTGATGAGCTCATAACACTTGCATAAGGTGTGAAAAGATAGTTGTACTGCAGGTATTGCTTGGGTAGGACGCTTGAAAATGTCTTAGAACATGAAAATAATCTGACGCCGTATTCACAGTATCCATAAAACAAGTGACAACAGACACATCGGGGGCATGTTTAGGAAATGTTGTTTCAAGTGACACACAACCGTACTGAGCAGTGTAGGAAGAGATAAATAATATCCAAGTGGTAAAATGATTCAAGGTTCGAGACATTTTGAAGCTATGAAATGTTTCATCTCTTGTCAGGTTAAAATTTCATGCTGATTTTATTCTACGTTTTGAAAAGCTATATCATTTTTTTTATTGAATTTTTTTTTTTTTATTAAAAAAATTACATTTTTAAATACATTACAGTCATTCCAATTTGCTTTTATAGAGAAAATAGAAAAGCCCAACATATCCACATGAGCAAGCAGGTGTGTTTGCGACTGTGGGAAGGAAAAACTCCTCCAACAAGGAGAAACCTTTGCAGAAACCAGACTCAGAGGTGGCGGCATTCTGCGGACCGGTTGGGGTGAAAGGAGAGAGGAGAGGAGAGGAGAGGAGAGGAGAGGAGAGGAAAGACAGAGAAAGACTTAGTGGGGAGATACATACAATACCCTTGTTAGTGCTACATACATGTTTTTTTCTTTTTAATAATACAGTAACCACAGTGATCTAAATATTTCCCAACTGCCATGAGATTAAACCAGCCTGAGCAGCAACAGAGCAAAATACCAAAGTAATCACAACAATTATAACAAAAGCAAAAACAAAAGGACACAAAACAAAGGGGGGGGGGGGGGGAAAGCGCTAGATCATTTTGTCGCGCATGAATTTGAGATGGAAGCCTGCTGCGGTTGTACACAGATCGTTCACATTTTCTCATCTCTGTCAGGTGAGGAGGGCGAAGTACGAACCGTCTTACAAGAGCAAAGCACTGCCCTGGGCCTCGGCATGTTTGCTCTGCTGGTGCAGCGCTGCACGGAGCTGCTCAAAGAAACTCCTACAGGTACATCCTCTCAGGATTTACTTAAAGCTCGCCTGCTGTTCTGATCAGGTATTTCAGATTTAATCAAGTGTGAGTCGCCAAACTGTGTTTTCAGTTAACATTTCAGGGGACATTTAGTCAGACTCGTGTCGTCTTGATCTTTTTCTTAGCATGAATGCTTTGCATATTGACCAAGTGTTTCAGTTTGATTGTATGCTGCCGAGTGCAGTAGTTCTTATGCATCTCCTGTCTTTCAGAGCAAGTCCCTGTGGCAGATGGAGAGGAGGAGGGTAAAGCGGAGGAGCTGGAGGGTATTGTGAGAGTCTCAGCCTTCCCATTGGATCTGAAAGAACTGCTGCCAAGCATCAAAGTCTGGTCTGACTGGATGCTGGGACACCCCGACCAGTGGAACCCACCTCCCTGCAGTATCGAGTGAGTGTGTTAGACAGGCCCCGACAGCCACTATGCAAAACTGCCTGTTTATGATATGTACCCTGGTCGTGGCTCCATTTGCAATGAGATCGAAAGCTACAAACACTTGTATCTAATAATGAACTCAATTATCGTTTACACTCTACTGAATTGGGAATATATGTGGATGTGTCTTGAGAGAGAAATGGTAATAGAAATCTTCATCTCAATTGGATTTCTTGGTAAAAGGACTAGAAAAATTTAAAACAAAAACATGAGAAATCTTACATAATACTGGTGAACGTTAACTTGTTAAATTTCCGATGTTAACCAACAAGCTGCTTATTTTTGCCTGTTGGTGAGGTAATGTACGATGTCTGTTGGGAGCACATTCCCACCAAGCAAAAAAAGGCCATCAGCAGGCCAATCACCAGAAAAGCAGAAAACAACATGCATGTTTTTTTTAATGCTCAAGAGTGGTGAATATGGCTGAATTTCTCTCCTGCACTGGGTTCAGGGATAGAAAAATCCTGCTTCCACTAACGAACAGCTGAAGTCCAGACGGATGGACACGCATGCACAACAATGGATTCTCTATAAGCTTCTGACTGATATACCATCATCAAAACTATTAATTGAAAGCATGAATCTTCATTGCCTGAGCTGGTGCTCCGACACCTTTTAATCAATCAGGCATCTCTCCTTAACCTTGCTTGCCGTTTCTCTCCCGCCAGCTGCAGCCCTGATGTTTGGCAGTGCCTGGCGGACCTGTGTAACATCCTGGCTGGCGTGGATCACGAGGAGCTGCCGCTGTACAAGGCCGACACAGAAGAAGTTGAGGGGGAAGAGGAGCTGACGGTGCTTCAGCTGAAGGAGGACAGGCTGCTGGCAGGCTTTGTCCCTCTGCTGGCCGCCCCACAGGAGCCGTGTTACACAGACAGACACACTGACACGGTGAGTCGAGTGAAAAGTGATGATGTTCTGGTCCCGTGACATGAGCGACACCAGATGTACTTAAGTAATATGGAAATCGTGATTATCTGCCTGTTCAGCGGCAGGTTTGACATGCGCCACATCCGCTTGCAGCTTTCATGCACTTATGCCTCCGTCCTCATTCCTCAGGCAATAGCGGCGGATTGCAAGCGAGTGACGGTGCTGAAGTACTTTCTGGAAGCTTTGTGTGGACAGGAAGAGCCTTTGTTGGCTTTCAAGGGAGGCAAATACGTCTCTGTGGCAACTTCTCGTCCGCCTCACCACTCGGTAGACACGAGGAGCAAACGGGAGTCTCTAACCGAGCGAGAGGTGACTGTCTCTCTCACTCGTCCTCTAATAACCTGCCCTCTCCACTTAGCGCCCACTTTTCTTTTCATACGAGCGCTTTCTCCTTTCTTTAAAACCTTTTCTTTCACCAAAAATTATGGAAGTGCAAAGTGAGAATTTCACGAGAAGCTGTCATGTAAGTGGAAGTCAAACTGGAGAAACTGTCTTCTTCCGGTCTGTTTGGCAGAGCGATGACGTCATACTGGAGGCAGAGTCATCTCTCTCGGCCTCTGAGGAAGAGGGGGATGCTGAGGAGGCGGGAGACAGCGAGAACGACATCAAGCAGCTGAAAGCACGACGCCACGCCCTCGCTAACAAGCTGGCACAGCAGCAGAAGCGCGAGGATAAAATACAAGTAAACCACACCAAGCAATATGCCTGTTCTCATCGGTCATTTGGGCTTTAAATATTTGAAGAAGCAATGTTGGATTTTGATTTAAAGTGATCAAATAATGTCCACCGTAAGATCATTTTGTCAAAGTACTTTGAAGCAAGAAGCATCTGTGATGCATTTGGAAATTCCCTTTGTGTTCGTGTTGGAGTAGTCTTCTGTGCGGATGATGCAGGTCGTGTGTATGACTGTGACCAGCTGAATTTCACCTTGTTTTGCATGTGTGTGTGTGTGTGTGTTGCAGGCAGTACTGCAAACCAGCGGACAGTTGGAGCTGGAAGTGAGGCCTCTCTTCTTGGTGGCAGACACCAACGGATTCATTGATCATTTAGGAGGGTTGAAGAAAGTTCTCCAGTGTGGAACTTACATAATAGTTGTGCCACTTATTGGTAAGACTTGAAGGGGAAAAGAAAATTAATGACTTTGCTCTTTAGTAAGAATTATGGTTAAATTGTAGTATTCAAAATTATTTAAAAAAAAGAAAAGTGTTTGTGCATGCTGACAGTAGTTTGTTCTCCCAGTGATTACAGAGTTGGACGGCTTGGCGAAAGGCCAGGACGGTTTCGTTGGCGGTGTGGGAGGGCGCAGCGCCGGCACCCGTGGCAACTATAATGCCAGCGCGGCTCACGTGCGCGCCGTGCAGGACAAGGCTCGGTTGGCAGTAGCATTCTTGGAGAAAGGATTCGAAGCCCGAGAGCCGTGCCTCAGAGCCCTGACGAGCAGAGGGAATCAGCTCGAGTCCATCGCCTTCCGCAGCGAAGACACGTCAGGGCAGCAGGTATGAGCTCAACACGATTGCATTTTGACTGCTGAATCTTTTTAACAATGCTACTCAGTAGAACCCTATTAGTAAATCTGTTTATTTCCCTTTTAAATGATGTCGTGTTCATAAAGAACATGCACTTGTGGGATGAGCACAAGAATCTTTACCAAGAAGCATTGCTTCACAGAGGAGAAAATCTATCAAACAGGAATGTCCTCACCTTCTGTGTGTACTTGATTCAGCACAAATCAGAATATAGATGAATATACGGCAGATTTAAAAAAATGGGAAAACATTTTTTTTAATTGCTTTGGGCTTTTAAATGTTTGCAGCATTTTTCGGAGAATTGATATTTCTTCTTTTTCAGGGTAATAATGATGACGTGATTCTGTCCTGCTGCCTTCACTACTGCAAAGACAAGGCAAAAGACTTCATGCCTCATCAGAGAAGTAGGTCTCATTAACTACAACTGCGTCTAACACAGTGATTCCCAACCTTTTTTCCTTGAGGGATGCACATTTTTAACCATTGTAAACTTAAGTGACATCACCAACACACCCTGCACAATTAAAAAATAAAAAGGAACCTAATAACACACTATACACTGTAACGATGAGTTCCTTTTCTCTGAGGATAATTTATTTGGGGTTTACAACGGTTTCCGTCTTTTGTGGGTCAATTTTTCACCACAAAAGATGCATGAAAGCTCTAATTCTGTCCGTTGCTTCTATGAAGCCATATTCTATGTCACTCTGTCGGTACCCTCTGTTTCTTTTTCATCTGGCCCCCCTGGTTGGGAATCACTGGTCTCACTCACAAGTCCTTCACACCAGGAGAACTCGCCGTATAGATTAATGTAAATAAAGCCCCCCCCCCCCCGGAGTAGATTTCTCACCCCTCTTCTGCTGCCTCCGAAACAGATGGGACAGTGAGGCTCCAGAGAGAGGTGGTCCTCCTCACAGACGACCGCAACCTGCGCGTCAAAGCTCTGACCCGCAACGTCCCCGTCAGAGACATCCCCGCTTTCCTCAGCTGGGCCAAAGTGGGCTGAACCAGACCGGGCCGGAATGGAAGGAACCCCAACTGCTGAAGCCTGCTTGTCACTCAGCCAGGAGGACACACTTATGCAGAGGAAGAGGAAGAAGAAGAGGAGGAGGAGGAGGAGGAGGAGGAGGGGGGGAGGATGTGATAAAGAATGCAAGGAACCACTTGTTATGAAACAAAAGCAAATGTAGTGAGCGCAGAGTGGTTTCAGCCAGCTTCTCCCCCTTGTGACGGAGTGCGTGCGTGTGTGTATTTAAGATCAGCGAGCTTCCCCAGAGAGCGGCGGGGAGACTTGAAAAGTCTCCGCAAGGCTGGAAGTGGAAGGGAAGCAGGGAGGTAAAAGTGAGTGCATTGATTTGCAGGTTGTTCTGTCCTGCCTCGAAGCTTTGAGCCTCTTTAGTGTGCACACTGCAAGCGGAATTCAAAATGTGGAGAGAAAAGGGAGAGGGAGTGCGTCTTCCAGTCATTTGATTGGTCCCAGACGGCAGTGGTGAAGGTCTTCAACTGCACCTTCACCCCTCTGAGAGCCCAGACTTTGCCTTTTACAGCGGAGCTGAGAGGAAGGAAGGAAGGAAGGAAGGAAGGAAGGAGGAGGAGAGAAAGTTGTGGGTGGTCTGTGTGAGCACAGGGAAAAGTGGCCGGTTGCAGTGAGGGTGATCAGAAGCCCTCCTGCACACTCGGCACCTCCAAGTATCACACGCAGGTGCAGTGTTTTCCTGCGCAGCCAGGGAAGACTGGATGCCTGTTCGGTATCTTGGTTCCAGTTTAATGCCGATTTATCGCCTGGTGTTGTACGGAAATGTCAACAACAACAACAAACATTTGTTGCGATTATTTTTCTTGTGTTCCGTTTTGAAGATGTTTTGTTTCCTTCTCGTATAATAAGCTTCGGCAAAGTTTTCCCCCCAGACATTGAATAATTAAATCTGTTTATCTGATGTGTGAGCAAATGCATTTGTAAATACTTAATTCATTTCCTGTTTTCAACAATACCTTTTGGTTTGTTTTTTTAATGGAAAAGCCAGTTACAGAATATTGAACTACATTTGAGATAATTTAGTGAAATGAAACCATATTGCATCACTTAGAATGTAGTAAATAAAATAACAGCCCGATGTCGGGAAATATAAAATCCCTGAGGACGACTTTGCAGAAATGTTATTATTGAGAACCACTGGTGACTTTATTTCCCGTTCCTCTTCACACACGTAGGTTCCTTTTCCGTCTCCACGACAGTGGTTCCAATTTATCGTTTTTATCATTATTACAAGTTTTATTCTCCCGAGTGTGAGTTCTGCCTTTTATTCAGTTAATCGATTCCCAGTTATGTCGAAACTTACTTGCTATATTGTAGGCTGTAAAGAAAAGAAAAGAGAGAAAAACCCCCAACATTAGCAACACTTCACTTCCGCATTGTCAACGAACATTCAGAAATAAAGCTAATGCTTTGTATTTCTCTTGCAGACAGATTCAGGAGAGCCTGAGTTTGTGTGCGCTCCTCCGTCTGGACGCTTTTAGATCGATGTCATCTAAACCTGCGTCCTCTGGTATGTTGTGTCATACACTATTCATCCGTATGCATTTGAAATAGTATCGCGAATAGAGGTGCCGTATTTGTCCCGTGTATTATTTAGCCGCGCTCGTACAGCTTTGATCGGTTAATGGTGTTTTGTGTGATCTTTTCTTCAGGCGCTTTGTTTTCTTGCCGTTGTCGTGTTCAGTTGTGTGGAGTAATTCTGCTGTTTCAGTGTTGTAGAAGAAGAATTAGCGCAATGCAAATAACATTTCCATCAACCATCAATAAAAAGTGTTTCGAGCTGCCGGCTTCAGTTCATTTATCAAGTAGAAAACCACAATCCACACACACACAGGCACACATTCGGCCATCTTCATCTAACTGTGGCTGAATTCAAATTTGTTTACAAGACAAATACAAATATAGCAATGAGGAGGTTTAGACATTTACTCCTACAGGCAATTGACAGACGCTTGTGAGCTTGATTGCATGTTTTTCGACTGGAAGGAAGCCGACATTCAACACGGCTCAAACTGGGGACATTCTTGCAGTGAGGCGACAGGGCAGCCCACTATGCCACTGTGCCGCCTTGCAGATGTGACGGTTGAAGGGGGGAAAAAAAGATGGTTGGCTTTCTGACGGCACTGGTTAGATAGGATAATGACGGCATGCAAATCAACATGCTGCAGACAAAAGATCGTAAGAAAATCCTCTTTGTTCGACTGGATATTTGACAGTACAGGAGAAGAAACATGCTCCACTAATCTGATTAACAATGACTCTGTTCTGTCCATGTGTCTCTGCGAGTCATACGAGTGACAGCAGGGCAACGTCCACAATCCCAGAACCCGGAAAGCAAAAATACAGTCCATCTGTCCATAATTCACTTATTTATATCAGTGCTTGTCCATTTTTACCACATGATTCAAACAGCTTTTGAATCTAAGATCTTACATACACGAGAACTTTGTAATCACTGGATGACAAATGTTTGTGTGAAATCATCTCCAGAAGCTGACATATTTCAAAGAAGTCATTATTTAATCAGCCAAAACCACAATTATCACGTGAAATAACAAGCTGAAACGCAGCAAACGCTTTACATGTGTGCCCTCATGTGGCAGCTGAAGATGACACAGGTGTGGGAGCAGAATAAGGACCCATCATACGTCACATGGTAAACAAGACTGATGTTTTTATTGCACTGTGGCTGAGGGGGAGTGGTTAATGCAAGGGTGTCGAACACATTTTAGTTCAGAGGTCACGTGCGGTCAAATTTTATAGTCCCATAATATTTAAATTTACACTTTTAAAGTTTTTGTTGTTGTGGTTGCAGGGTATATGCAATGAAAATGTCAATATTTGTAACAAAACCAAACAATTACACCCTGAAAATGACGACAATCTCAACATAAATTCAATTTTAATGGAAACTTCTGATGTGAAATACAGTGAAATGTCTCCCAAGAAAGTGCATTTAACATTTTTATACAAACTCCCCCTGGCAGCATGGGTTTGAGGCTAGTTTCTCAGCAGTGAGGTATCCATCTACTGTATCATGGCAGCATCACCAATATCCCCGGCTGTTTTCATGAATAGGAGAAGCACGAGGCCATACAAAGGTCAACCATGCAAAGGTCGTAGGTTGGGATTTGCATGTTTTCTCCAGGTATTCTACTTTCTCTCCACAGTCCAAAAACAACACATTTGAGGTGAATCTGCAACTTTCCCGTCTCACTGAGTGACTTGTTCACGCTCCATCCTACCTTTACCTTCCATTAGCTGAGATTAGGTCCATTGCCCTGCACCTCTAAATTGCAATAAAGCAGTATGAATGGATGCAAAAAAAAAAAAAAGATCTGATGTTTTATACTCTGCATTGTTGAAAAACATTGCTCACATGGTGCACTGCATGATGGGAGCATAGAGGCTGTCCTGTAGTCACCATCACATGATGTAACTCGCTCGGCTCGAACAAGAAACCGGGTGTGAATTTGTCCCGGGAAAGCGTGGGACTGACGCTCCGCTCACATGTAACATCTGCAAGCAGCAGCAACATACAGCAAACACGCTTCTCACTGGAACAAAGACGAATATCTGTGGTTATATTGTGGGAGGTGTGGGGGATGGAGGTCATGTATTTACATTATACACATATATATATATATATATACACACACGCATGTGAACGCGAGAGTGTGTGCATCAGGGACAGAAAGTTCTGCAGCCCATCCATCCGTATCATTTGCTTCAGTATACTCCTGTGCCTGGATACAGACCACACAGGCAGGACCTGACTCCCTCATCATGACAACAGGGATGCCGTGCAGCCAATCAGAGCCGCTTCAGCCCCGCGCTGCAAGCCGATTGGTCCGCGAGCCTGCAGCCTGTTGTGGAATGTCCATCTTTAACCTCTCTGCTGCCAGGCGCTTTGCTCAGATCTTATATTTTCTCAATGCAGATTACAGCCGAGTGTGTAATCCTCCTCTGAAATGGGCTGTCGTGCCGAAGCCGGCGTGACGTTGAGTTGTTTTGAGTGTGACAACTGGAGCCTGCGAGGCGACCGGATTCTGGAATAAACAACCAGATATGTAAACTCTATGAAAACAGCGGTGAAAAGTAAAGAAGCAAATGAGCACAGCCATTGTTCGGTGCATTGCATAAACGCGTTGCTCTTCTTGGTAATGATGCACACAATTCTCCCTGATGTGACTTAATACTCATGTTTAATGGACTGTGCTTCAATTTTGCTGTCCTACATCATGCTGTATTGTTCAGTCCATTAGGATTACACTTACAGTTCAAAATAACAAATATTGGTGTTAATCTTTCATACTTTATATAATGTCATGTGAATGTGTAGATGGGATAGATTTATTTACAGTAAAGATGTGCAACATTTTAAAACACCTGTATGTATGACTGGATAATGAAAGCAAATAGATCTGCTGCATTACTGTTGACTGGAATATATGATGAGGAATTCTGAATATGGTTTTATGTCAGTCTGATCTTCGTCTCAGACACGTGCTGTCGTGATTTCTGGAGTTTTTAAACATCATCTGAGAGTTAACCACCGACTATTTACAGAAGACTCCAGGTTAAGACGGAGACTGTTAATCAGGTTAGGAGCTCAGTGTCTGAAAGTGCATGAGGCCAAATACCTCGACATCCTCTGCTATGAAGCAGGAGTGAAGTATTAGTGATACCTGGATATGTGAAGTATTAGTGATACCTGGATATGTGAAGTATTACTGATACCTGGATATGTGAAGTATTAGTGATATCTGGATATGTAAAGTATTAGTGATACCTGGACATGTGAAGTATTAGGGATATCTGGACATGTGAAGTATTAGTGATACCTGGATATGTGAAGTATTAGTGATACCTGGATATGTGAAGTATTAGTGACATCTGGACACATGGAGTATTAGTGATACCTGGACATGTGAAGTATTAGTGATACCTGGACATATGGCGTATTAGTGATACCTGGCCATGTGAAGTATTAGTGATACCTGGCCATGTGAAGTATTAGTGATACCTGGACATGTGAAGTATTAGTGATATCTGGACATATGGAGTATTAGTGATACCGGGACATGTGAAGTATTAGTGAGACCTGGACATATGGAGTATTAGTGATACCTGGACATGTGAAGCATTAGTGATACCTGGACATGTGAAGTATTAGTGATATCTGGACATGTGAAGTATTAGTGAGACCGGGACATGTGAAGTATTAGTGAGACCTGGACATATGGAGTATTAGTGATACCTGGACATATGGAGTATTAGTGATACCTGGATATGTGAAGTATTAGTGATATCTGGATATGTGAAGTATTAGTGATACCTGGACATGTGAAGTATTAGTGATACCTGGATATGTAGTGATATCTGGATATGTGAAGTATTAGTGATATCTGGACATATGGAGTATTAGTGACACCTGGACATGTGAAGTATTAGTGATATCTGGATATGTGAAGTATTAGTGAAACCTGGACATATGGAGTATTAGTGAAACCTGGACATGTGAAGTATTAGTGAAACCTGGACATATGAAGTATTACCGATACCTGGACATGTGAAGTATTAGTGATATCTGGATATGTGAAGTATTAGTGATACCTGGACATGTGAAGTATTAGTGATATCTGGATATGTGAAGTATTAGTGATATCTGGATATGTGAAGTATTAGTGAAACCTGGACATATGAAGTATTAGTGATACCTGGACATGTGAAGTATTAGTGATATCTGGATATGTCAAGCATTAGTGATACCTGGATATGCCAAGTATTAGTGAAACCTGGACATATGAAGTATTAGTGATACCTGGACATATGAAGTATTAGTGATACCTAGACATGTGAAGTATTAGTGATATCTGGGCATATGGAGCATTAGTGATATCTGGATATGTGAAGTATTAGCGATACCTGGACATATGAAGTATTAGTGATACCTGGATATATGGAGTATTAGTGATACCTGGACACATGGAGTATTAGTGATACCTGGACATATGGAGTATTAGTGATACCTGGACACATGGAGTATTAGTGATACCTGGGCATATGGAGTATTAGTGATACCTGGACACATGGAGTATTAGTGATACCTGGACATATGGAGTATTAGTGATACCTGGTCACCCTCCACTGCCAGTCACAGCAGCAGCAGCCCACTGTCAGTTTGGGGAGGAGGGAGCTACATTTGCCCCCGCAGGCTGCAGCCACGCCGCCTCGACAGCAGGGCTCTCCGACACGACCACTCGTGCCCCGTCGTCTCGGTCAAACCCGACACTCTCCAGCTCCCCGGCTCTCTCGGCGGTGGGAAGGCAGGCGAGTCTCTTCCGCCGCCATTTTTAGGGAACTGCCTGTCGAGGGGAGAAACTTTGCCAGCCGCTGGCTCGCTGTGACAGCGGCCAGCTCCATTATTCCAGCGCCGATGACTAAAGCGGCTCAGGGTGAAGCCAGCGGCCACCCCGCACTTTGAAGAGCGTATCCGGGGCAGGGCAATTATGCGGTTCAGATTAGCGAATTAGCATTGCTAACTCGCCAGCTAGCGGAGTCCCACTTTGATTTCTGCGATTTCGCCGCGCCGTGTTTCTGGACTGACGGGATTATTCTGCCCTCTCGTCTGCCTGCGTGGATCCACCTCGACCAGGTGAGCCACTGGTTAACTTCCCCTAACCCTTCTATCTTCTTTTTTAACTGACGTCGAGCGGGTCGTTCCTGCCCTGCTGCAGCGGATTTCGACATCCCTTTAGCCTGGCGTGCTAGCAGCCAGGTCGGCTGCTATTCCGAAAGCTAACGAAAAGTTGCTGTCACAACTTGCACGGTCGCCTGATATTCGCTCCGAGCCTTTTGTTCCTAAAGTCCAGTGACACGCTTCGAGCGCTGGGGCGTTCGTTTTGAACGTGTCACGCCTGCGTTCGGTCTGAACGTGGGAGCGGCGGCGTGCAGCGGACGGGAGAGTTGCTTGTTTTGTTGTGAACCCTGGGCACAGATTGCGTCCACCTCGGCTAGCCACGTTAGCCGGCTAATCCGCTTTATGCAACTATGGTTGCGAGCCGAGTGCCACTCCCTCGGTCCTTGTTGTTGTCCGCCCGAGGCTCGTGCCGCGAAGTGGAGCTCGGCTCCGGGGGTGTCTGTCTGGCAACTTTGTGCTCGTCTGCGAGGACGGCGACGTCGTGAGCCGCACGGTGTGTGTGGACGGGCTGTGTCGGCGTTTGACATTGGGTGAAGCTCCTTCCTCCGTCCACCACATTGCCGTGGCATTGTGTTTACAAGCCTCCATGCTGCGTGTGTGTGTGTGTGTGAGCTGCATCCATCGGCTGTTTTTTATGCCCTGACGTGAGTCGCATTCCTCCGTTTTGTTTTGTTTTGTTTTGGGGTTTTTTCTCTCTCGGTGTGTTGCTATTGCGTAACTCCGGCTATCACTCAGCCAGCTCCCCTTCTGCTGGGCTTATCTGTGACTTTGCTGCTTAACTTATGCATGACACAGTGGATCAGCCACGCCAGGATTTAACACCACACTTAGGTTGTATATTTGCGCAAATAGCACACGACACTCGAATTGTGTCACCCAAGTTTTACTACTTGGTTTTGTGATCTTTCAATATCTGATGCTGACTTGCCTTCTGTGCTGTTTTCACTGCAGTATGAGCAGGATCCATGTCCTTGTTGTTATAAATGCAGCTGGGACTATCACACAAACCACGAAAGTTCCTGCTTTTGTATGTTTTCTGTAACCTGTGCTGATCTCCAGGGTTCATTTCTGTACCTGCATGCTCCCCTTCCTTAGTTTCCAATGACTGTAGCTCCTGGTAACCACGCAGCTATTATGGACCGTTATCATCCTGATACAGGAGAAGCCTTCACAGAGTTGTTTTCCCTCGTGTGCCAGTGGACTGCATAATGGTTTTAAGTGTCTCCCAGGAAAAATGGATTAGACGCTGGAGCAAAGCCTGCCCTGGTTGCTCGAGGCAGTCAGCCTCTGCAGAACAAACGCTGGTTTAACATCGGCCACGTGACCACTTTATCTTTATTTAATAGTCAATCGAAGTATGTGATGTAAATGTAAAGTATATACGGTGGTGCTTTTACTCCAATGCTAAGTATCTTTAACTGAGAGCCAATAGACTGATCCTCAGGTTTGAGCTGTGTTGATCAGCTGTGGCGACATGGCATGTCAGAAAACTTACTCATCACTGGGGTGCTGCTCCCATGTGTCACTCCATTCAGAGGATTTGGGCCCTTTTTTTTAACCATTTATAGAGCTCTGCGATATAGACCTCTGTAAACAGCCAAACCTGAGCTGTTAATAGGAATCATCACTATCGACATTTGATTTAAAGATATTTGAGATGGACTGAACAGTTGGACACCAATATGTGATGAGTCAGTCGTGGATGCAGAGGAAAAATGGGGGTGTGGAGTGGTAAGGTACATCTGTTGTTTACAGTGCATATACTGCACAATTTGGAGGAAAAAAATCAACCATAGAGTCAAACACAACTTCATTCAAATTCTTTATTTTTTCTTTGAGATGAATCAGAGGTCCATATTTCACTTTGTAAGACATTGTATTTGGTGTTTGTGCTTTCACACGTGTTGTTGTTGGCGATGCCTCTTCTTTTTTTTTCTTCCTTTCCTCGTGTGCCTCTTGTTCAGAGGTAATTTGGTACGTTGTAGAAAGTCATGACGTTAAATCTCAAGGAGAGGAGTGTAAGTGAAGCTCAGTGAGAGACGGTTCAGACCGTCTCGGTGTTCAGTCACTGCAGCTCTTTGTAGCACCGCTTTGGGATGTGTTATTGTTGACATTGGGTCAGCGAGAGAGTTTTTCACTTCCTCCACTCGGTGAAAGCCACAGTCTGTAATCAGTCCGGGAAACAGGAGCGTGGACACCCCACCCTCCATCTTGGAGGATAGAAATGTAGTGTGTAAGCCATTTGAATAGGGGCACACATGGAGGTCATGAAATTAACATTTTCTCTGAACAAACACCGATGATGCTGCAGTGTGTGTTTGTGGGGGGTTTTTTTGGGGGGGGGGTGACTAATGATAGGCATGTAATCCAGTATATGAAGTCAGTTGTTGCCCTTTTCAAGCACACACAAGCTTCTAATGACCGGTAACTTACTTCAGTTTGACATTTGTGTATTCCACAACCCTGACTGAGGCTGTTCTCATTTTGTTTGGATTAGACCAGTGATGCATATGATCCCTGAGCTCAGCTGAACTGTAAAAAGCAGATGCATCTCCTTTAGGTTTGGAAGGACTTAATGATATTGTTGTTTTGAAGCTGTACTGTTATAATTGCTCCACGTACACATCGGGAAAATCATCCTTCTATGTGTTGTAAAATACTGTCTGACTGATGCATGATCAGTCGTATTACCTAAGTGCATTCCCGTTTTGAATTATTTAGCAAACGGCATTTGGCATCTTGCATTTTAAAACAAAACATATCTCTGAATGGAACATGTATACATATAAAAGCATGTGTGTGTTTATTTTCTTTTTTTGTTATTGAGATGTGTAAGAGACATAATGAAAAAGATTCTCATATTAACAGCACAAAACACACGGAGGAGTTTTAACCGGCCTAAATAGCTGAAAAACATGAATGCTGTATCTTGGATATGTCATAATTCAATCTGTCTGTTCAGTTTAGTGCCTGACAGAGTCCAGTGCACGAGAAGAAAATGATACAATTGCTAATTTTCTTCAAGACTTTGCCATCTGCAGTGTTCGAAAGTAGTTTAAATTGAACTTGGGACAATCAGCTCTCAAGTTAAAGGGGTTTTTATTTGCACCCCGGTGAATAGTTGTTATGGATTAGCTATATGTGATGGTAATGGATCTCCTTGACATTCTTAGTAATATAATTTCTTCAGTTTTTCTGCTTTTTGTCAAACCAGCAGACAGAAACATTGTTGTAGTGTATCTCCTCTGTGTCTAATCCGGTGCAGCTGAGAGAAATTCACTCTGGCAATCAATAAAGTATTTGATTATTTATCCTCTCGCTCTCTCCGTCCTCGGCCTCGTGTATCGGTTGCCTCTTCATTAGGCTCCTTGGTGATTCTACAGTGCAGCAGAAATCAATTCACATAATACATCAAGAGAGAATCCATTTTCTCAAGCGGTAAAGCCAAACAACTTTCAGTGTGTTTTCTCGGACATGCTGTTCTTCTTTGTAATTACACATCTTTCAGTCCAGTTCGCCTCCTGCAGGGTTTGTCTTGTGACTCAGTGTTTTGTTTCACCCAGTCTGTGAGGGAAGGAGATAACTACCTGACTAATTGTATTTTAGTTTTTTTTTTCTTTGTACATGAAGTATTGGACAGGTACAATAAAAGATCCGGGTACTGTCCGCCTTTGTGTGAATGAATTCGATTGATTCAAATCAAATAGTAAAAAGACATTTGACAAAATCCTAAAGTGGCTATAAATATGATGGAGATGGTGTTGAGAGTAATGAAAACGTCTTTTACTGTTCTTCTTTTCAAGTATTATTCAAATACCATGTGAACGTTGACTCATCAGAAAGGAGGAAATCAGGGTTGCAGAAAATAATGCAAATGCATCATTGTCGTGATATAAACATGCACAATATGCACAATATGCATGCCGCAAGAGTGAAGTGAACTGGGACAGTTCATGCTCTCCAAAATCAACACGGCAGAAATGAGATATGAGAGGAAAAAAATTGATTCACAAGATTTATTAAACTAATAAAACAATTAAATTGAATTAAAAATAGGAGGGGGGGAGAAAGAGCACTGTTATTTAGAAGCACAAAGACAATAACATCATGTGTAAAAGTTTGTCCGATGTTTCATGTGCTTGTTGTATTTCTATCATCATCTCTTTCCTTCAACTATTCACATTGACACTGAGTGAAGCCGTCAGATTGGTGCGCAGGTTTATATGCACCAAAATTGTTAAACTGATTGATTGTCTCGTTTACACGCCGACGTCTTCAAGTGAAAGTGGAAAACCTTCGTTGCGTCTCGGCGTCTGTCTGCACGACACAGGTGCTCCTGGTCTCCTGACAAGCCACATTTTTGAAAATGGCCCCCAAGGTGAAACTTTTCAACAATGCTCTGACTTCATGGACACGGGGAAAATGTAACTTTGTCGACAATGCCGCTTCTGCACATGTGGACAATGGTGTTTGTAAATAGTTGTTCTGCACACGTGCGAGTTGACGTGAGCAATGACCTTTGCCTCCTCCTCCTCCTCTTTGCGTCCATATTCTCCTGGGTCCTGCTGGTTTTATAATTGGGAGCTTCATCGCCTGTTCATACGAATGTCCACGTCCTCATCATTGCTCATGTTTATAGCATATAGTTCTCTGTGCACATGTGTGTATGTTTCATTATGAAAACAAACATGACTAACTTGTGGCTCGGCATGCTGACGATGTCGTTTCAGCATTTCTGCCGTCTCCTTGTGAACAGACATTGTTTTTATTTTTCAAAACATTGCCATATGAAAGTGAAACTTTTCCAAACCAAAAATGCAAAAATGTTGCTTCAGTCTTGCATCACATTGGTCGTTTGTGAGATGATCCATCATACGGCTTCACCCAGAAGCCCACCAAGTGTTGAAGAGGGACTTGTCAGTCAAATTAATCAAGCTTCTTTGTTTAGTTTAGTTTTTTTGGTTTCTTCTGAAACTAGAACACCGTCAAAACATTTTGCTCTTTTAGAGTTTGTGCATCGACCAGTCATTCTTTACTATCGCCATTTTTCTCTTACCAGTTTGTGAAATGTCGTAACACACGTGATCAAAGCCCCAACAATGGAAAATAATCCGATTAGCTGTTTACATGGACTGTGTTTGAATCATGAGCAGGATGAAGATGCCTCACAGACATGATTGTGGATTGTTTAATCGTGTTACTTATGATACATGTCCGCCGAAACAAGACAGATATACTGAATATAATATAATATGATATCATATAAATGATATCTATTTAAATCCTCTATTCACTTTTTACCATCTAAAGTTCTGCTACAGTAGCGATCTCTTTCTTTAAACTGTAGTCTGTCATGCTTTTTACATTATCACCATTAGGAAATGCAATTAAATTAATACGGACCATTTTTACTAAGCTGTAATTCAAAATAATCAGGAAAGACGGGTGATAAGTGTGTCTAATGTAACCCTAAGTCACATTTTAAAAGCCACTAAATGGTCATTGTGTAAATGGCTATTCCTGGTTAGAAGCTCGCTGCCTTGACCGTTTGTTACAAGGCCTCACATTGTAATTCTGAGTGAAATCCATGTGTGCAAAGTCAGCAAAGCATTTATAAAGAGATGTTTTGCTTTTTAAAGAGGAGTCAACGTACTTCAGGGAAATGTTAGCTGGAGTCTAGTACAAAGACGCAAAACTGACCAAATTGTCAGTTTATAATGAATTTAATTCCTCTCATCCTTACTGTTACTCGGTGATCATATAATTAGATGTTTGATAAATACCAAGTAAAACACTGTAACTTGACCTGACGCTGCTTTTCTTGTATTCTCGTCAAGGTTATAATCTGCTGATGTTGGAAAAATGTTGATCGGCTTGATTTGGTGACATTTATAAAGATCCCACATGTCAGACTGGACAGCAGTCCACCGCATAGTTTCAATTCTGCTGGCCATGTTTCAAATAGTTTGAGGGGAAACCACACAAGCCAACACTTTCAAAAATACACTGTAAATATAGAGCAGTCCTGCGTACAGTCGGTGCCGTATTAAATGACATTATTTCCTTTCTAAATTCTGATTTGCAGGCCTTCTCTTGGACTGAAACAGTGAAAGTTCGGTGGCGTTTGGACACATTTTGCAGCCAAGAAATCTGCATTACAGTGATTATCTAACAACGCTTATGAAAGAATTAGGAAAAAAAAAAAAATATGTGAATGATTCTCTGTTCACCAAAATCCAACACAGAAAACACAGACCTCTGTTTGTGTTACTTAAGTTTCCCACCACAAGCATTTTTTTTCTCCTTTCTTTTTGAAGCTTTTATCTGTCTATGATTTCCATTGCCCCTCTGGTGTCAAGTGTATGCCAGTATAAGAGTTTCACTCTTTTTCGCAGTCAGCTGGCTCTTTTCTTAGTGGGAGAAACCTTGTGACAGTGAGCTAACAGTGTGGTTTGGTACTGCAGGCGGCTCACTGGGTTAACAGAGCCGCTGCTGTCCTAACGTCGGGCCAGAGCTTTTGACCTCTGTGCATTTCTCCCGTGAAATCTCTGCGCCGCTAAGGTGTAAAAGACACTCCTGCTATTTGTGGACGACTAAACCATCCTATTCTGTGACGGGGGCCCATAAAAAACATGTTGGAATTCAATGTTTGAGGCTGAATTCATCCTGCAGTTGAAATCTATCTTGGGGGAGCTCGTGATGAAGACGGTGTAAGTGGATGAGGCTCACGAAAAACTCTACTAAATTTATATTGATTCCTCTGATGGACTGGTGACTTGTCCGGGGTGTATTTTTCTCTTGACTCCAAAGATGGAACCTTTAGATAATGCTCCGACTCCGTCGTCGAAACAGGCGAAAACACAACTTCCTGGAAATGCTCAGGCTACGTCCCAGCAGAGATGCTGCTGCCATGCAGAGCGCAACACAACCTTAGTAAACAGTTTATCTACACAAGCGCGACAAGATGACCAATGACAACAATGGCTGCTATACGAATGTCCATGTGCTTGCTATTGTTAATGTTTATAGTGAATTGTTCTCTGCATGCGTGTGTGTGGTTTCATTTTGAAAACAAACAACAGCGCCCACTAGTGGCCATACACAAGCTATTTAGTTTTCAGCATTATTGCTGATGCTGTCGCAACAGACATGTTTTTAAAATGAAGTCAAAAGGCAGAAACAGTGGTGTTTTCACTTGAAACATTGTCGTGAAAACGGGGGCCTTGTTTTTTTTTGACATGCAACATCCTCTGGTCATTTAATTTGAGGTTTTCAAATTGTTCCAACCTGCCTAAAGTTTGAGGGGAAACTGATTGAGACTTTTTTTTTTTTTTTTTACAAATACAAAAACAGAGGACCTGTTTTGAATACAGGGAGATCCTTGCAAACAATTTAAAACCCATTTTAATCCATCACTGAGAGCAGTATCTGCCGTATGATTGACCTGATCAGTGAGATCAAATCTGACATGATCCTTGTTTTTTTCTTTTCTTCTTTTCCGCAGGGAAAGTTGTTTTTAACTTGGCCAATGAAGTATGGCCAAGAAGGTTGTGTGTTCATATTTATTTTGTTAATTTGGTTTGTTTGTATGTTATTTTTCTTTACCAACTTTTTGCAAAAACTGTGAAACTGCCAAAAAAATGTCCCATTCATCTCATCACACTAACTTTCCTTTAAAGTTTCTCGTAATGGTAGCTCTAATACATCTCCCAGAAGGCCTTGCATCCTCCCAGTTGAGCCGTTTCCATGGGAACAAGTCATGTTTCACACAGTGACGTAGCTACTTCATCTACCTTGTCGGCATCGATGTGAGCTAACGGCTATCATGCTCGCGATGCTAACTCAATTCAGCAGACCGATGTGCCGTTCTTTAATTCAGTTTTTTAATGATGAACTTTCTCTTTTCACTTATTCCAAGTTTAGTATAGATGTTATAATTTGCGAAATCATTTGCAGCGTAGACAGTGGACCCACGTCCTGCCTGGATGATATGAACATCACCCACAGTATCAATGCCCACAGGTTTACATGGATTAACTGGAGCAAAATTGCTACATCCACTTTGGTGTACACAGTAAGAATTTGACCCCGCGTCCTAATTGATCGTCCAGTATAGCTCGCCACTCATTACTGCCGGCCGCCTCCAGAGCACAGGACATGAAATCGATCCCCGAGCTGGAATATTCACATTGCCCGGTTACTCCAGCATTTGTACAGATATGCAATAATTGCTGAAGCGATCTGGACTGATGCCGTTGCGATGACTCGGCAAGTATTTCAACGTCGGCGCCTGGAAACGTGAGCATTGGCCAAAATCACAGTTTAAAGAACCAGAGGAGCTCCTGACCTTTCTGAAGGAATGTTTCTACAGATTCACTGCAGAAAGGTGCTTTTCGTCTGTGTTTTGCTGTTTGAGGACTTATTTGTGAATTAGTCATATTAATCAGATTAATTTTCCATAAGGATATTAAACGAAAGGCCTTCAGACAAGTTTTTATCCTCAATAAGTAATATGTGAAATTATTGGATTTACACGTGTGTAGTACTTCAAAGGCGGCTTCACATACAGATTTTGGTTTTCTCAGATGAAGCACAGGCGATGTTGTTGTGACTTAACAGCTGTAGTCTCGTATGTTACAGTGAAATGGAGCTTCTGGAGGATGTATCACATCACAGATGATTTGACATTGTCAGAATTACAGTGACATTGGTCTCTCGCTCCTTCAGTTTAAAGTTACTGTTCTTGGTTCATTTTGTTTCTCAGACTGGAGGATTGCAGATTTGATTCCCCATCTCCCCCTGCCCATGTGTCCTTGAGCAACACACTGAACCCCAGTTTGCTTATGTGTGAATGTGATTAACAGTGTAAAGCGCTTTGGGGATCACTCAAGCAGTGGAAAAAGATCCGTGAAATCCATTTACTATTTACGTACATTTGGGACTGTTTGGATTATTTTTTTCCATCATCGTTATTGGACTGGCTTTGGAGAGATTCTGAAATCCAAACAGGAACTTGGTTATTGTCTGAATGCCGTCATTTTTGTCATCCTGACTTCTTCTGTACCGTGTTTCTCCTACAATCTTTGACCGATTTGAACCATTTGAGTGTCAAAGCGTGCAGCTTTTTCGGGACATTTGTGCTACGCTGTATGCTTTGTGGGTCTTTAACCCTTTCCGAATAAATTGCAAAAAATGTTCCACACAAAACAGGTGGGAGAGGCACCTCATGGAGGAGATCAAAGGAGATCAGTGTCTCCTTCAGCTTCGTCAGCATTACGGTTCACCTTTATTCAGCTTCAGCATTCACACTTGCATTTTCTCCTGGAATTACAGGGTGTAATGACTATTTTGATAGTCAATTTCAGTTGATTAAATCGATGAGTTGTTTCAGCCCTAATTGCATATTTACAACCGGTGCAGGATTTCCAAAGCCTTGTGCTCAATGTCTGTTGGATCAGGCTCTGACGCTCACATCCATACTCGGGATTTAGCCGGTGAAGAAGACTGTTGGATTTAAATGTAGTCAAATGATGTGGTTACCATCTGTTGACAACAAAATGGACTTGTTAGAGAGACTCTGGGCCATTGGTGCGAATTAAAACCTCAGTTTCAGCTCAAAGTTTTGCTCCGATTTCCTGCCAGCTCCTCTCACCTGTTCAGAATCATTGTGTTGGACCTGGCCACTACTCACACCTCTTTCCTTTCTCTCTTCCCCTCCTCTAGGTGTCCATGTGCTGCTTCCTCAGGCTCGCCCGTTGCCGCAGATGAATCGTCAGCTGCGTCGGCACAGCTCAGCACCCAGATAGTCCCGTCCCCGTCGCGTGGGTGATCAGGGGACTACTTTAACCAGGATGCCCTCCTCTGTCAGGGCGGGGAGCCTAAAAGATCCAGAGGTGGCTGAGCTTTTCTTCAAAGAAGACCCAGAGAAGCTTTTCTCTGACCTCCGAGAGATCGGCCATGGCAGCTTTGGCGCCGTCTACTTTGTACGGCAACTCCCTCTTCACCTACTTGAACTCACTAAGTTAGACATTAGAAAGTGGCTTTATCCAGAATTGTGTGTCAGAATCATAAGAAATAGTTAATTAACAAAAAAAAAGAAGTCACTCTGTGTAGTGAGACTGAATTGTGTATTAACTGTGTGATCTGTGTTTTCCAGGCACGGGATGTGCGCACAAATGAGGTGGTGGCAATTAAAAAGATGTCCTACAGTGGCAAACAGTCTAATGAGGTGAGATCGATCGGTCCTGTGTAACGCACAACAACGTGATCATAAACTATCCTTGCATGTGGAAATCTTTCAAAACATCTCTGATTTGTGGTCATAGTCAACATGTAAGACAACGTTTTAGTGTCTTTTGGACATTTTTGGGATGAATCAGCAAGAAATAAACCACCATTGGATGAACTGCACAAAGGTGTACTTACTGGAAGCAATTTACTTCAGAAGGACACTCTATAGTGACATTATAATGTAAAATCATGAACCATTTTTCACAAGAAGCTGCTGCAGAAAAGTGGAAAGGAACAAAGCTTTAAAAAGATGTTGGTTAATGTCTTTATTTTAATGTATTTTTGGTCATTAAACAGCTGATTAGAGCTCTGTGGTACTGTGATATTCATGTTGCAGTCCTCCTTTTGACACTCAATTTCGCAATTTTCTGGCTTTCTCAGTTGCTGCCCTGGCGTTGGTTTCCCTGTTTGCGCCGCTGATAATTTCAGATTAGCTATAATCAGATTAGACGACAACCACCTTTGCATTTGGACGTACACACACACACACACACCCCTCGTCACCTCAGGTGTGATCAGAGCGTCATTGGTTCCTTCTCTCCCCATCAGAAATGGCAGGACATTAAAAAGGAGGTGAAGTTCCTGCAGAGGATCCGCCACCCCAACAGTATAGAGTACAAAGGTTGTTACCTCCGTGAGCACACAGCATGGGTAAGCTCGGTGTTTTTCACGCCCGCGTTGCATCCGTTCACCCACGCTGCCCGCGAGTTAATTTCACATTCCGCCTGGTTTCCAGCTGGTGATGGAGTACTGCCTGGGTTCAGCCTCCGACCTGCTGGAAGGTGAGCAGTAAAAAAAAAAAAAGAAAAAAACCCCCAAGTCACTCACGATCATCGACCGAGTTTATTGAACAACAGCATGTTTATGCGGGGTTTTATGAGCTGGTGCTTGATTGCTGCTCCGACTGTTTCACTCCTGCAGTTCATAAAAAGCCTCTGCAAGAGGTGGAGATCGCTGCCATCACACATGGTGCTCTGCAGGGGCTGGCCTACCTCCACTCCCACAACATGATCCACAGGTGAACCATCGTTCATGCCATTCTCTTATTCAGGCATATACAAGTTGATCTGAAAATTAGACCGTTTCAAGCTTTTGTCACATTCATTTGTCTGTTTTTGAGATGTTGTATCTTTGTTCTCTCAGGGATGTGAAGGCGGGTAATGTCCTGCTGACGGAGCCGGGACAAGTCAAGCTGGCCGACTTCGGCTCTGCCTCCATCGCTTCACCTGCCAACTCATTTGTGGGAACGCCATATTGGTGAGTCCAGACGCAAAGCATTCAGGCCCCGTTTACACGACGGCGTGTTCAAGCGAAAACATAAAAATCTTCGCAGCGCTCTGGGCGTCAGTTTAAACTATAACGGTGTTTGGAGCCACTGAATAAGCAACTTTCTGAAAACGGTCGGCCTCCGTCCTCGTGTCGACGGCGGAAACACTGCTACTGTTCACCACGTTCCTGACGTTGCCATGGAAACGTAGAACTTTTCTGAAAAGGAAATGGCAAAAACAATGCATTTTAGCTTGAAACGGGGCCTAAAACTACAAAGTGAGTTCTGGTGTGGAAAAGAAGTTGAGCTTATAGTAGCTGTGATTGATGAAATGGATTTGACTGTGAAAGCATTTGAACCTGCTTGTACACACACACACACACACACACACACACACACACACACACACACACACACACACACACACACACACACACACACACACACACACACACACACAATGCCGCATGCTGACATATTCAAATGTTTTGCCACCGGGGCCGTCGGGGACAATATGCACACAGGACAGAGACATTGTGTGGTTCGTTATATCTGGAGGGGGGGGGGGGAAGAAAATGGAGCATGGGTGCAGTTTGGAGGTGCGTTCCATTATTCAACACAATAT
>NC_137663.1:8222973-8239869 GCF_963422515.1 Blennius ocellaris
AATCTACATGCCGACTTGTACGATGAATTGATGCCGCGTGTCCATTTCCAGGCGGAGGAGGAAGCCAACCTGCTGAGAAGACAGCGGCAGTACCTGGAGCTGGAGTGTCGGCGCTTCAAACGCAGGATTCTCATCGCGAGGCACAACGTGGAGCAGGATCTGGCCCGAGAGGTACACACTCTGAGAGAAGCGCGCTTTCTGCGTCGACGCCGTGCGTGATCCATTCAGCTCATCTGCGTTTTCAGGAGCTGAACAAGCGGCAAACTCAGAAAGACCTGGAACACGCCATGCTGCTGAGGCATCACGAGTCGATGCAGGAGCTGGAGTTCAGGCATCTGGGAACCATCCAGAAAGCCCGGGCAGAGCTGATCCGAACCCAACACCAGACCGAGCTCACCAACCAGCTGGAATACAACAAGAGGAGGGAGCGGGAGCTGCGGCGGAAGCACGTCATGGAAGTTCGACTGCAGCCCAAAAGCCTCAAGGTACACGGAGAGATTCAACTCTCCCCTCCTGAGCTGTTCTCCACCACAGTGTCCTCACTCGTGAATTCCCTCTTCCAGTCCAAGGAGCTTCAGATCAAGAAGCAGTTCCAGGAGACGTGTAAAACCCAGACCAGGCAGTACAAGGCCCTCAGGAACCATCTGCTGGAGACCACGCCCAAGTCCGACCACAAGGCCGTGCTCAAGAGGCTGAAGGAGGAGCAGACCCGGAAGCTGGCCATTCTGGCCGAGCAGTACGACCACTCCATCAATGAAATGCTCTCCACACAGGCTGTGAGTGTCTGAAGGAGAGGGATCAAATGTTCAGCAAACATAAATGATATCCTCTAGTTTTAACGTATTTCTGGTCATAATTTGACACATTGAAAGTACAAAAACCAGCAAATACTGACCTTATCGACTGAACAAGAGAAGGGAGTAGTCTGAAGCCAATGTTTTGTTTATGCTTAAACTATATCATCTTCCTCAAGAACTGTTTAAAACATTGTAACCTATAGAAATCACATGGAAAAGGTGCATTTTGACTAATATTTTTAAAACTTGTTGCCCTCATGAAGCCGGGCCGGCGTGTTTATTGTCTCCCTCTCATTCTCCGTCCTTCAGTTGCGGTTAGACGAGGCCCAGGAGGGCGAGTGTCAGGTTCTGAGGATGCAGCTGCAGCAGGAACTCGAGCTCCTCAACGCCTACCAGAGTAAGATCAAGATGCAGACGGACGCCCAGCACGACAAGGAGCGGAGGGAGCTGGAGCAGAGGGTCTCACTGCGGAGGGCTCTGCTGGAGCAGAAGGTAGAGTCTGTGGAGATATCGCGGAGTGACAGTCCTCTCATGTGCTTTTCTCTGTGACTTTTGCAAATTGACTTCCCTTTTAGTAATGCGTGTTTATGTTTTATGGAATAATTCATTATGACTTCATTTGGCAGCAGCAGTGCTCATCAATAAAGGCTGAAAACAACGATATATCAGCCAAATCTTGTTTTAAGTGGCCATTTTTAAACAATTTACACAACAAAGTTTTCAAGTGAAAACAGAAAAACTTTTGTTGTCTTTTAACTGTCACAATACAGTGCTATAAGCCACTGAAAACACAACTTTTTGAATGCCTATTTATCAATTCATCAACTGTAAAATGGTGTCAAACCATCAGCTATATTCAGTGTTGAGGAGGAACGTTGACGTATTTGTTAGACCTGATATTGATTCGCCTTTTCCGGACTGAAAATATTCCAATTGACTTATTTTCGTTTGAGACAGGAACGTCGGTGTTGTCATCCGACGTGGCCGTAGAAATGATGTGTTCGTTGTGTCTCTTCCCCTCCACAGATCGAGGAGGAGATGCTCTCCCTGCAGAACGAGCGGCTGGAGCGGATCCGCTCTCTGCTGGAGCGCCAGGCCCGGGAGATCGAGGCGTTCGACTCGGAGTCCATGCGGCTGGGCTTCAGCAACATGGTGCTCACCAACCTGGCTCCCGACTCCCAGGGAGGCTGGGGGGGAGGGGGCGGGGGCGGGGGCGGAGGAGGAGGAGGAGGAGGAGGAGGCCAGGGGGCTCAGGGGGGAGGCCACTGGCCCGGAGGAGGTGGAGGGAGCGGCCACCACGGCAGCCACCACCACCAGGGGGGCTCCAGCTCGCAGCAGCCTTGGGGCCACCCCATGTTGGCCGGCGGCCCGCCCCCCTGGAGCCTCCACCACCCGGGAGGGGGGGGTCAGAGGAGCAGCCAGGGAGGCGCAGGGGGGGCGAGGAACAGCCCGCAGGCTATGAGGAGGACGTCATCTGGGGGGAGGAGTGAGCAGGGCATGAGCAGGAGCGCCAGCATCACCTCTCAGATCTCCAACGGATCCCACCTGTCGTACACCTAGTGATCACACACACACACACACACACACACACACGTTTTACACAGTGGCGGGTTCATTTAACCCCCGACCCTTCCCCGTCACCACTGCTCTCATCAGTCTGTGGAAACCCAGAAGAGTCGGACGTAGCCGAGCCGCCACGCTGTAGTGTCACGTCTGAAGTCATGCTAGTCTCTGCTGCCATAGGCCGAGAGTAGAACGCTCACCTCGTGTGCTGTGGAGGGATTTGTTAGCAGTACGTCGTTTCACACACACACACACAAAAAAAACAACCTGTGTGCCGTTTTTAAGATAACATTTACATATGTGTCCGTGTGTGTATTCCCACTGAGAACACTGAATGAGATTACTGTTGGTGTGCAGTTGCAGGGAAATGAGGAGAGGAGAGTTTCATACAGATGAAGCCAAATGAGAAAGGAGGTTGTTTGTAAGTTAGAACCAGCTTGATTTACAGGACGTCGTGAGTCAATGAATATATTCACTCTGTGAGGAAACCAAGACACAAGAGTTTTAACCGCGACAACAACGCGTGGCCAAACTCAAACCAATGAGATTGATTTAGCAAAACACGAAGCTGCATATTTCCGTGAGGACTTTAGGCAAAGCTGCTGAGATGCCAAAAGTGGAGGGTTTATTCTAAACATTCATGCCAAAATAGTGCCAGAAAAGCGCAGTCTGAGTTTAGTTCACGGCCAAGTAGAAGTAGGTGCATGTGTTGCCACGCCAGAGAAAACAAAAGGAGTCGTCTCACTCTCCCGGGTTTCTGCAGACCTCGGTCCTCCGCCCTCCCCGACGGCGGAGCGCGGAGGATCCCGCAGCCTCAGCCCTCGTGACAGGGATGGGTTCTTCAGCAGCACCTAACCTCAACTCCCGACAGTTTTTTAAGCTTCGAGTCTGCAGCGAAAACGCTGCGCGGCTCGGCCAAACCACGCCTGACACCGAGCGGAGCCTCGCCGCAGGCGGCCCTGACTCTGGCACGAGCCTGCACACACACACACACACACACATGTGCACACGTTAAAAGTGTATGTTAACTTGGCTAATAAATGCATGTACAGTGAAAATTGAGTCGGTAGTGTAAAAAGAGAAAAAAAAAGCAAAAAACTGAGAATGTTGGGGGGTAAAAAAAATGGCACACCTGCAAGCTGAGTTGGATGTAAAGTGAGCGAAGCACTCGGCTCCAAGCAAAATTCAAATCAGGAAAAGGATTTGAAGCTTTTCTGTTTAAGCCACTTCATCATCACATCTGCCTAAAAGAGGGGAAAAAACCAACAACAAACAAACAAACACATTTTTATCAAACGGAAAATATTTTAAAAGCCCTGAAACTGAATGAGGCCAGACGGAGGAGCTGGAGCGCCCTCTGCTGGCTGGTGACTGCTGAACGTCTCAGTGGGCGGATGGATGGGTGGTGATGCTGGGATCTCCGCTGCCATTCCCCTGCAACCCCTCCCCCGGTGTGACACCCCGCTCTGTCTCACCCCCCCTCCGACGACCACGCCCCCCCCCTTCTCTCTCTCTCTCTCTCCCCCTGAGCCTTTGGTGGTCGACACCCCCCTCCCCAGATCTTCATCTGCAAACAGCTCTTCACATGGAAGAACGAGAGATGTGTATTAGTCTATCAATGTATATTGAGAGAGAAAACCGAAGGGTTCTATGGAGAAGATAAAGAGTTGGAAGTCTTACGTGAAATGAGATTATATGCATTCTGATTCTCAGAGGTGGAATGTACAGGGAACGTGTTAATATTGTATATTTTGAATTAATGGTAAATCTAATTGACAGATCAAATTAACTCGCAGGCACAATGGCCCGGCGTTCAGAGCGAGCGATCGATTCCCAGCCACCGAGGTTTCACCGACGCGAGCGACACAACTTTAGGTCAGATTGCCTCAGATTACAGGCCAACGGCTCCGTGCGATGGCGCAAGAGGGTGATTTTGCACATGATTTGGAAATTGAGCTCGATGCAGCCTCCTGCGTTACTGACATTATCGTACTCGGTAGAGAAGACTTTGCCAGTCTGAATTAAAGAGACAAAAAAAAAATATATATATATAAAAAAAAGAATTCTAAGAGACTGCTGAAACACTATCTGGTGCACTCTGTGACCTGAAATCTTAAATTCTTGCACAAGGCCAGTGGAAATGTGTCCACCTGCGTCGTTCGAGAAGTCTCTCGGTGTTTCACACACTCCACCAGAACAGAGTGTTTCCGCTCTCACGAGCTGCGAGAACAGATCCAGGTTATCGTTTCCGTTTTTGTGTTCTTGCAGCTTTTCACAGCGGAAGTAACTTTTAATTCCTCTGTTCCGGCGGCGTGCCGCACCCACCTTCAGACCCCACCCCCACCCCCCCCCCCCCCCCCTGTCACGTGACGTACACCACCTGTGTGACAAGCACCGACTTTACGTCCGACGTCGCCAGAAGCATTTCCACGCTGCACTTAATTTATTTGCCTTTAAAGAATCTCCCACCATCCCCACATTCAAGTCTTTTTTTTGTTGTTTTTGTTTCCTTCTCTCATATCTGAAAACGACAAACCGAATCCCAGAAAGCCGGCGCGGCGTGGAGCCAACACATTTTTATCCCCCTTTCTTTAGTGTTTTTTTATTCTTATTTTTATTATTATGCCAGAAATAGTTTTATTTCCCACGGGTCGTCTGCAGAGGGCCAAAACGGGACTGGCGAGCCCTTCTCTGGTGTTTACGAGGCGGTCGGGGCAGAGCGGAGCTTTTTAGACCTTGGTCACTCTGAACTGGCTCGGTTGCACTGATTGCACAAGTGACTGACCAGATGAAAGAGTCTACTGTGATTCCCCCCCCCCATCCCTCCCTCCACACACACACACCCCCCCTCCACCCTCCGAGGGGCGGCTGCCATTGGCTGGAAGTAGGCGGGAGGCAGGGTTACGTCTCTGTACAGTCTGTTTATCAGTATTCCTTTTATTTCTCCTGTCATTTGATGGATCTTGCTGTTTTATCCTCCCTGAGATCTGTATTAAACTGTATTAAATTGTATAGATTGTGCAAAAAAAAAAAGAAAAGGAAAGAAAGCTGAATGTGTCATAGCAGAAGAGAAAAGATATTCCTTACAGATGACAAAGTGATTTAAAATGTATAAAAGAAATTCAGAAGCAAAGTTTAGGGGATAAATGTAATATTTTGTTTGTAATTACTATTTTTTGTTGGAAGAGGGCTACTGGATAAAGAATCATCTGTAATAAAGTAATTTTAATATTTCTTTGCCCCTTGTTTTTGTCTCCGATGCAACTTGAGAGCACATTCTTTGTTTAGTTGTGTAACTTCTCTGCAGACTTTGTGCAGGAGGTTCATTAACCTTCACGCTCAGTTACAGAGTGAAAATCAACACTTGAGTTTTGTTCTGGGGAGAGCGAAGCGTTTTCACTTTATAGTTCTCAACGTGCGTCTTAAAAAGAAAGAAATAAAATTCAAAAGTTGAACGCATTTTAAGCTATTTATACTCTTTCAACATGTAAATTCAAGTTTTGAATAGTTAAAAAAATTAATTTTGTGGCTTTCATCCTTGTGTTTTTCAGATGCTCCGCCACAAGTAACATTAAATGAACATTAATAGTTTATGAATCAAATTCACTTGGATACCACATTAAGAACAACCACAGCTGAAACAAACTGCTGTGTATGTATAGACATAACCTCAAAACAAAGTGCGAACAATACAAATACAACATAAACGATAATAAAATGGCAACCATATAAACAGGAGCAGAGTCCCAAACAGGGTTAAAAGCTTTAAAAAGTTAGTTTTTTTTAAATCGTCAATGTTCTGAAGTACTGAACATGCACTCTCCACTTCCTCCATCCAAGATTAAATGTAGAGGTACGAAGCAGAATGCTGGTTTTTGTTGACGTTTAATGGGAATTCAGTTAAATTTCTTTTGTTGTTCATATTTAATTTATTTGTTTGCGGGATCGTTCCTGTCGGGATGTGTGGATGTTCATCAACACCTCCTTCTCTCCTCTTGCTCCTCCTCATCGTGTGTAGGACCTCCTCCAGGTGAAGGTCTCCTCCTCTTCCTCACGGGAAGCTGCCAGGTGTCGGGGTCTCCTCGTGATGGGGGGTCTCCTCCTCCGGAGAGGAGCCGGGTTCGTGCTCCTGCTCCTGAGTCCAGCTGGAAGGTTCTCCTCCTGCGGACCGCCCCAGCTCGGCCCCTCCCTCTCCCCGGCCTTCAGAAAGTCAGCCACTACTTTGAAGTACTCGAGTACTGCCGCGTGACTCCAGATCGCCCCCGTCGCCTCCTCCTGCTCCCCCGCCGGCCCCCGCCGTGCCTCCTCCTGCTGGGCGAAGCCGCAGTGGCCCCCCCTGTCTGCGAGCAGCAGGAGGAAGAAGGGGCTGCTCTGGAAGAGGTGGAGGGGCAGGGAGGAGGCGGGGGGCAGGAGGGGGTCGTCCTCGCTGCAGACGCAGAGGAGGGGGACCGCCACCTCGTCGGCGTCCCTCAGGGGCTCGTTCCTCTCCCAGTAGCCCCCCCAGTCCTCCGCAGGGTAGGCTCGCTCCCCCAGCGCCCAGGCCGCCGAGGGGTCCCGGCCCCGGGGCGGGGGTCCGGGGCCGGAGGGGGGCGAGGAGGAGGAGGAGCAGAAGAGAGCTTCCTCAAAGGCCCTGAGGGAGGAGCAGCGGAGGGCCCGGTCCACGTCCAGGAGGCCCCTGAAGGAGCTCGCATACCTACAAGTTAGTCTTCATTAGTACATTCTTTCTTTAATTCTTTATTTTCACTGAGAAACAATGTTTTCTTTCTCACACAATTCATCTTCAATATAGGCCTTTTTAAAAATAGTTTAACACTAAGTTCTCAAAATGTTGAATACATTTTTATGTAATATTCCTAATTATTAAAATTTTCTTTAATTTCATCTTAAGTGCTTTCACCTATTTTTATTTTTTTTTGGGGGGGGGGTCCAACCTTTTTTTCTTATAATTCCTCTCAGCATCTTGATTTTCAATCCCAATATTTACATTATATTTTAAAAAAATATGTATATTTAATACTTTAATTTCTATATTTCCACTGTATTCTTCTCATTTCTACTATCTCTGAAACACTTATTTATTTTTGTCCTTATTTAAAAAAAAACTTTAATTCAAATCTCTACCTTTTTGGAACATTTTGATATATTCAACATTTATTCATTTTCAGCTTTTTACACAGTTTTAATTTTGACACTTTTATAGGAATACTGTGGCCAATTATTTTTCTTTCTCAATCGTTGTTTCTGTAAAATCTTTACTCTATCTTTAAAATGTCTACTGTTTCTCAACATTTCGTCTTTAATTCTTCTAATTTTGACTTCATTCTTTGCACATTTGAAAACTCTAGTCCGATACATGTGTATGATTCTTTATGTACTTTTTCACAATGACTTTGCAAAAACAAAGATTTTATCTTGTCTATTGATCCTAGTTTTTTTCTTTACCATTTAAACGTCTTCTCCCTTTAACTCCTGCAACACAAGTTAACGAATCATGCCCTCCTCGTTTTGTTTTTAGCCATTTGACCCTCTGTTTTTTTTTTTTTTTTTAATGAATCTCTCTCACCTCCTGAGTGGTCGTTTCCGTTGGATTAGCGCCCCCAACCGATACACCGGTGGCATGGCCGTTTCGAACCAGGTCTGTCCCAGCAGCACAGGTGAGATGGCGGCCGCTGCCGTCAGGTGTGTGCCGGAGCCGCTCTCCCCCAGGTAGGAGAGCAGGACCCCCGAGCCCGAGCCCTCGCTCACCGCCACCAGCGCAGAGGACGGGAGGCGGCTGTGGACGTACGACACCGCCTGGAGGGAAACGCACAGAGGCTCATCAGAAAACCCACACAGGACTCGAACCAGGGACCCTCCTGAGGTGAGGCGAGAGAGAGCCAACCACTGACGACACTGTGCCGCCATTCAAAATTAAACCCTGAAGAGGTTAGACCTGTCGCTGGAATCCACAATGAAATAAAATGTGCATGTGTCTTTATTTTGAACCAACGACGACATCCATAAGAATATTTGATTACATGAAGGCTAATTAGTCATATTAAGGAGCTTTTTGTGTAATCAAACAATACAGTCAGACAGCAGTGATCCTCAGTCAGGGAATTATTGTTATTGAAAACTATTCCAAGGTTCTTTTTGGGCGATTAATTAAAGACAGTAGAAATAAACGCAAGTGTCATTTGAAAATTTAAACGTGTTTTTAATGATCTCACTTTAAATGTCTTTGAATGGGAAAAATCTCTTATTGAATTTTTATCAAATGTTTTGTGATCTCAGCCCTATATCCGATAAAGATATACATATTATTGTTCTATAATAACATGGGTTGTCAGTGATCAAGCGTTGTCGTGATTCATATTGATTGCATCAGCCATAATGTATGTTTTCTGGTATTTTCTGAAGAATCAAATTCTACAGAAACAAATTCTACTCCTGCTTTGGTGAGAAAAGTGTTAATAAAGGAAGCGGGCGTCGGTGTACCTGCTCGAGATCAGCTGGATCTCCAAACTCCGTGAGGCGTGCGGTGGTCAGCGGGCTCCCCGCCGTGCCTCTTGGGTGAAACACCACCACGTAAAAGCCCTGGCGCATGGCCTGATGGCACAGCGCCCTCAGGTGGGGGGTCATGCCCCCCCAGCACTGAGGGACGAGGAGGAGGACGGGCGGCGCCGAGGTGAAGCAGCCCAGCGTTCTCCCTCCGGTCTGAGGCTCCTTCCTCCTCCTCTCCGCCGCCTCCCTCATCCTCGTCCCCACAGCCCAGTCCAGGGCCACGACCCCCCCGTCCCTCAGCTGCAGGTGGTCTCTGGTGAACTGCAGCACCAGCTCACGCTGCTCCCACAGCTGGCTGCGCGCCGTCTGGAGGTGGGGGTCGCCCCGGGGCCAGCCGGCCAGCCCGGGCCGGGCCAGGGAGCCGCAGTGACGCAGCAGGTAGCGGGCCAGCGCCGTGGGCTTGCAGATGAGTCGGGGGCCACCTGGTGATTTTGCTTCCGTGGCTCTCGTGTCGTTATAAAGCGGCAGCTCAAGAATGCGACACGCGATGAGCCAGAGCCTCCAGCCGGCGGCCGCCAGAGCCCAGCCGGTCCAGCAGCGTCCTCTGGGCCAGTGCAGAACCAGACACAGCAGCAGGAGCAGGAAAGATGGAAGCAAAAAGAACAAGAGGTCACATATAAACAACGCCATGCCGAATCCAGAAGATTAATTCAATGTGTTTCTTTCCTGTCCATCGTTTCACTGAGACTTCTTCTTCCCTTCTTGCTGCTGCAGGATTCAGACTTGAAGTCTGATGCTCTGCACGGCCGCACCGCCCTCGATGAAGACTGAAGAGAAGTCCTCGGTGAAGTGACAGTGGGGGAAATATTAGTTGTTGTCTGTTGATTTCTGCCACTCCTCCTCCTCCTCCTCCTCCTCCTCCCTCCATAAATCATTCACCACAAACGAGAATTTTGTCAAACAGGCAACATGAATCTGTCTCCTCCACAACGTACGGTTATACTCTGACCGTGTTCCCTTCACAATGTGAATCTCACTTGACCTGCAATCACTTCTGAAATGCTCAAAGATCGTTGCATGTGAACGATCCTCTGACCCTTTATGTCCCGCTGTTGCTCTCACTCCATGTTTGTTTAAGAGGAACAAAGTCTGCGCCTCTTTTAAACAAGGACAAATAATAGCAGCAGTAAGTGATGATGGGTGGCCGGGAGCATCAGTCCGACGTTTATGTGTCGCTATGTTCAGTTTTTCAATAAGAGTACACACCAACAGAAAAGAATCACATAAACATTATTTTTATGGGATCCAATGATATTTCCATCGGGAAGATAGTTCACCCCTGGTCAATTAACACATGGTATGCTCCACATTCACACCTGAGCTTGGTTCACTTCCTCCTATAAAGAGCCAGACTCAGGTTGAGCTCTGTTTGCCAGTAGGAAAGGTAAGGTAAATCAATAAACTGAGTAAACTTAAGGTGGACCCTGGTTTTCACTTCTTTCTACTATAAATAAAAGGACAACAAAATATAATCGAGATGCATGTATAAGCATGCATCATTGTAAAGCGATGTAGTAGTTGCACAAATAACCAATAATCATTAGATAAGTCAAGAGCTAAAAAGTATTTTTAAACAGACTATCATTTCTGTGTTCATTTTATTTTCACCTTCTAATTATAGTCTTTATATCACGTTTATTAATCAATTATTTTTCATATGCTTGATTGAAAATTAATAAAATGGAAAAATCCTATGATATAAATGGCACAATTGGTGGTGGACAGTTTGAAATGCATTGTACATTGTAGTGTTGGAACAATGTTTTTGTAACTTTTTAAAGTTGAAGGTTAAAAGTTCTAAAGTTAAGAAAATAAAGAGAAAGGAGTTGTCATGATTGTTTCAAGTTGGCTGGTAGAGCAGACTGAAGTCACGTGTGTGCGTGCGCGCGCGCGTGCGTGCGTGTGAGTGAGTGAGTGTGTGTGTGTGTGGGGGGGCGCGCGTGAGTGTGTGTGTGTGTGTGTTGATGACTGTCAGGAACAGTAAAAATGGGCAAAAACTGCCTTTAAATGTCTCAGTATTTAAAGGTTGAGACTGTTCAAGTCTATTTATTGAAATTGATATACAAATAAAACGGCAACAGAGAGGAAATAAACAGTCAAACTTATAACATATATGATATATAATGTAGACATGACAGGCAGGAGGCAGAGTTTGGTGACCCAGAGTAAAATAAGTCAACGGCTCTCTGTCTCTTCTGCAATCATTTGCTGTAAAATGAAGTTTTCCTTACATTAAGGGCGTTTCCTTGTCATTCCAGCTTTGCACCAGGTGTCATATAGCAGGTGTAGCTGTGCAACACGACACCTTCAGGTGAGGATCGGTCTCAAACCAGGACACTCCAGGTGAGTGGTGGCGGGATGCCTCGGGATCTGTGTCACACTTTAAACAGGTCTTTCTCTGTGTTCGTGCCGTTAATTCTTCATTTAATATGGCCTGTTAGGCCCGGCCTCAGAGGTATTTGAACGCAACATGAAATGCCGGCCTCGTGGGTTTAACCAATCCGGTCCTCGGTACAGCGCAGCCTCATTTGCATATTGGGCATATTGAACAGGCACCTCATGAGGAGACGCACAGAGACATCAGTCTTAACAGACCTTAACTTGTCAATCTACACCTCCAAGTTGGAATTATTCTCATTTTGAGGAATATATTTGTTGTGTTCTCCATTACCTCACTAGAGAAAATGGTATTTCACTGCTTCTCCACTGGGTGTCAGTGTAAGTTGTTAGCTGAGTGGATTCACCTAGTTTAGAGATAGGAAGTAAGAGTATCTGCCATGCTGTTGGAATGAATGCTGACTAAAGATTGGAACAGTCAATCCATGCTCTCCTGCTTCTTCCTTACGCCATCCACCATAACAAATTGGCGACGAGGTAACCCACCTGCAATACTACAAGTACAGATGAGTATTTTTTTGCTAGAGTAGAATTTTTGCTACTTTTATGGCGATGGCTGCCGGTGTGCCCAGTCCTACTCAATTTTTGCCCTGTCCTGGAGTGCCTACTATTCCCTTCAAGACATGGATGAAGATGTTCGACAATTATCTCCTGGTCATTAATGCGACGGGGAATGCATGGCCGGTTGCAAGGAAGAGAGCTGTGCTGCTTCACTGCCTCGGAACAGAGGGTCAGAGGATCTTTTATTCACTGCCAGATACGGGTGATACATACGACTCTGCTGTTGCTGCCTTACAAGCTAATTTCACACCTATGACGAATGTGGTGGTGGAACGTAACACATTCAGAAGACGAGTCCAAGGTCCAGGTGAGACTGTTCTTCAATATGTTGCTGCATTACGAGAGCTCGCAACATCATGTGAATACGGCGATAGAAATGATGAGATGCTACGTGATCAGCTTATTGAGTCCATCGCCAATGCAAAAATTAAAGAAAGGTTGCTGCTAGAACCTGGCCTCACTCTGGACAAGGCTATCACGATTGCCACACAGATGGAGTCTGCAGCTGAACAGGCTAGGCGTATGGCTGGAGAGAAGCCTACATTACCAGTACAGGCAGTGCAAAAGAAACAGCATAGACCACGGTCCCAGAAGAAGCTGTATACGCCTACAGGTACTACCCGTACTGCCCAGTCCTCCCGTAAATGTTTCAGATGTGGAGCTGACAATCATCTTGCAAATGCACCCTCATGCCCTGCTTCCAAAGTGACGTGCAAAAATTGTCACAAGAAAGGACATTTTGCAAAAGTGTGTCAATCTGCTCGCACCCAATCAGTACAGGAAGTGGAGGTTCCTGAACTGACTGTCCTTTACATTCGAGGGCCAGCCAGCACGTCTGATAAAATCCTATGCAACGTAAAAATCAAAACTGCGAATTCGTCAGCTCATGCCATCAACCTTGTTGTTGACACAGGGTCCGCTGTATCCATACTGCCGAGCTGGGTGTTCAAAGAACACTTCAGTGCCTCTAAATTGACACAGCCTATCGTACGACTGGTCACATACTCCAAGACACAGATACCTGTGTTGGGATGCCTTTCAGCAATGGTATCCAGAGATGACATCACCGCCCCGGCGGTCTTCTTCGTCGTGGAGAATGGTACACCCCTGCTGGGGATGGATCTTCTAAAGACACTGAAACTTCACATTGTCGGTGGAACTGTAGTGCCTGCCCGTCCTTGTGCTTCAACCTCAGGTGCTTCTGTCATGCAACTGTCCACCTCCCCTCCTCTCATCGGATGTGCCAAAAACTTTGTACACCGGGTCAAGGTTTCTGCATCTGTTGCCCCGGTACAACAAAAACTGCGCCGATTGCCTCTGTCTGTTAGAGGCGCTGTCACAGACGAGATAAACAAACTCCTGGCTGCTGGTGTGATCGAAAGATGTGACGCTTCTCCTTGGGTGTCTCCCATAGTTGTTATACGAAAGAAGAAAGGAGGCATTCGAATGTGTGTCGATCTGCGGGAGCCAAACAAAGCGGTCATTGCCGACTGCTATCCGCTCCCACACATAGACGAGCTGCTGTCCACTCTGCGGGGAGCTGCAGTGTTTTCAACGATCGACCTTGCAAGTGCCTATCACCAAGTGCCCCTACATGAGGAAAGTCGGGACTTGACCGCTTTCATTACTCATGAAGGTCTGTTCCGTTACTGCCGAGTGCCTTATGGCCTTTCCTCTGCACCATCTGCATTTCAAAAGATGATGGCTACCATTCTGGATGGCCTGCCTGGAGTGCAAAACTACCTGGATGACGTCATCATATATGGACGCAACAAGACAGAACACGATGCTCACCTGCAGGCAGCCCTACAGCGCCTGAAAGATGCAGGTTTACTCCTGAATGAAGAAAAGTGCTGCTTCAACCAGTTGAGTCTTCGCTTCTTGGGTCATGTCGTTTCGTCCGAGGGCATCAGGCCTGAAAAAGAACACGTCGCAGCTGTTCTTAATGCCCCTGCTCCTACAGATGCCCCAACTCTACGCTCCTTTCTGGGCTTGCTGTCATGGTACTCCAAGTTTCTCCCTAACTATGCGACAGAGTCAGAGCCGATGCGCGCATGTCTCAGAAAGGATACGGATTTCTCTTGGACAGCTGAGGCACAGCAGAGCTTTGAGAGAGTCAAATCGCTGCTGGTGAACAGTACAGCCCTGTCACTTTTCGACCCATCCCTGCCATCGGTGGTGTCCACCGACGCATCAGATTACGGTCTTGGTGCTGTGCTCACCCAGCTTCATCCTGACGGCACAGAACGCACAGTTGCGTTTGCTTCCCGAACACTGTCAACTGTGGAACGCAAATACTCCACTGTTGAAAAGGAAGCATTGGGATGTGTCTGGGCAGTTGAAAAGTGGCGTACATACTTATGGGGCCGTAGATTTACACTACGTACTGATCATCAGGCTCTCACCACACTGCTTACCACAAAAGGAATAAACCGTGCTGGAATGCGGGTCGCACGCTGGTCTGCCCGGCTCCTGACCTTTGACTATGATGTGGCCTACCGTCCTGGATCTGACAACGCCATTGCTGACTGCCTCTCCCGTCTCCCAATGTCTGCACCTGCCGACCCTGCCCTGGATGCTGAGCCAGAAGTGGTTGCATACATCACTGCTGCTCTTGACGCCTTGCCCATTACTGATTTCGAAGCGGCTGCTGCTTCCTGCACAGAGATGTCTGCACTCCGTCAGCAGATTACACGGGGCTGGCCAAGGCAAGGGAAAACATTGAGTCCAGAGCTCGCTCCATACTTCAAGGTACGCAGTGAATTGTCCATGAAAGATTCTTTGGTGCTTCGCGGTACACGCCTGATTGTACCTGTCTCATTGCGTGCTGCTCTGGTGGCCCTGGCACATGAATCACACCAAGGTGTTGTGCGTACAAAGCAACGCCTGAGAGAGTACTACTGGTGGCCTAAGATGGATGGCCTAGTTCACTCGACAATCCATACATGCCAGCCCTGCCAGTCTAACGACAAGACTGCCATGCCTCGTCCTGCCCCACTTCAACCGGTGGAACTCCCAGAGAGGCCTTGGCAAAAGCTGGCCATCGATATTGTCGGTCCATTCGAGACCGCTGCCTGGAACTGTCGATACGCCATCACTCTTGTCGACTATTACAGCAAGTGGCCAGAGGTTGGATTCTCTGCAACAGTCACCACCAAGGATGTTACGTCCTTCCTCTCCACTGTTTTCAGCAGACAAGGAAACCCCGAGGCCATAGTGACAGATAATGGTCCTCAGTTCGTCTCTGCTGACTTTGCTACTTTCCTTGCTGAACGGGACATAGCTCACCATAGAGTTTCTGTGTACTACCCTGCTGCAAATGGCGCTATCGAGCGTTTCAACAGAGTTTTGAAACAGAATGTGCAAATGACGATCTCACAGTTTTTGCCATGGAAACCTGCCATAACGGTTTTCCTGATGACTTACCGTGCCACTCCGCATGCCGCTACAGGTGTTTCACCTTTTCAACTCTTGCATGGCCGTAGAATGCGCACAAAAACTATCAGTGTTGCCACCTTCACATGCTGAGTTTGTTCCTGATGCGCGAGTGCGAGAGAAGGTGGTGCGTCATCAACTCAAGATGAAGTCATACACTGACCATAGGCGAGGCAGCGCGCACTCCTTCTTTTAAGGAGGGGGATAGTGTGCGTGTGAAAACGCCTTTCCATGTACCCAAGGCTCACCGAAAGTTTGGAAACCCACAACGCATAAAGAAGAAAGTGGGCCAAAGCACCTACCTACTGGAGGATGGTAGAAAGTGGAATGCTTGCCACCTAGCTCCTGGCTTCAGTATTGATACAGACTTACGACAATCCTGAGCCACATGCTTCCACTCCAACCTGTCCTACCCAACCACGAGCACGTAAGAAACCTGCTTGGATGCAGGATTATGTGACTGAGTAACTGTAGGTTCGGAAGGTAGACTGCCAACACGTGTTGTTTTATTTTCTGTAATACAAGATACAAAATGCAATGTATATGTGATTTAAGTTTTATTCCACAGAATCGTTCATATTGGTGTTGGCTTAAATCTGAGAAATTCTTCACTTTGTTCACAATGCTTGATTTGATTTAGTTATTTGTTATGCAGAAAATGTTATTGGTTATAACTGCGTTTCATGTTTACTGCAGTTCATTATTTATCCCAGAAGAATTTGTTTTTTTACAAAGAGGGGAAATGTTGTGTTCTCCATTACCTCACTAGAGAAAATGGTATTTCACTGCTTCTCCACTGGGTGTCAGTGTAAGTTGTTAGCTGAGTGGATTCACCTAGTTTAGAGATAGGAAGTAAGAGTATCTGCCATGCTGTTGGAATGAATGCTGACTAAAGATTGGAACAGTCAATCCATGCTCTCCTGCTTCTTCCTTACGCCATCCACCATAACAATATTAACATAAACAAATCACCTGTTTGTACAGACTGAGGATTCAGTCTTGTCACATGCAACTGTTGTGCCTGTTAATGAATTTAACTTTAACTTGTTAACTTTGATTCAAACTTGTGCAGGTTGTAATCGTTGTGAAAGCTAATGTGATTTGAAGACTGTAACTCAACCAACTTACACGATGAACTGTGGTTTTATGTATAATCCAAACAAAATATCCAATAAAACTGACAGAATGTCCTTTCAGCATCCTAGTAAATCCGTTCTTGAGGATAATTACGATCCAAAAAGTCTAATATTAAAATGAGGATAAAAGCCGTTCTCCCTCAATATCCAGGATAACTATTCTTTAATGAGTCACCTTAAAATGTGTGAAGATATTGAGCTGTACAGTTTTAGTTTCCTCCGAGTGGGCAGAATAACATTCTAAAACAAGGGTGGTGTTAGGATGGGATGAAAAGTGATCAAATGCAGCAAGATTTAATCCATTTAAGTAAATCTTATGAATAATAGTTGGATTTGAGTGAATGTAGCTGCACTTTGAATTGAGAAGGTGTTTCATCATTTTGATCAATAAAGCACAAGGCAAGTTCAAAAAATAAAGTCATATATTTATCACACGTTTTTCATTTCCAGAATTCTGATTGGCT
>NC_137663.1:9452569-9572569 GCF_963422515.1 Blennius ocellaris
AGAGAGAGAGAGAGAGAGAGAGGAGAAGACTGTACATCGACAGTGGCACGACCATTGTTATTTTCCCATTTGCCCTCCATCAACTTGCTGGAGTGACGAGGCATGTCGACACCGAGCTGCTTTTCAGCCTCCACACTGTCGGAAACACAGAATGTAAACAGTAACACATGTTGATTTGACAATACCTTTCCTCATACAGCATCTTTCGCCTCTTTTTATGTGTAGTTTCCCATATTTTCTGTATTTCTGGGTTGTTTTGTCCCCTTCAGAAATAATTGTAAATAGATGATCTCGGAGTGTAAAACGTTGCGATTAGTGCTTGTAATGTTGTGCCTCATCCTCACACTCTTATGTATTTTTAAAACATGTTCGACCATATGCACCATGCATTTAAAAGCAGAGCAAGTGACGGTATATTCATATTTAAAGAAACACACACAAACCTTCAAGTTAGTCATCATTTATATATATAATTTTTTTTTTATTGCATTTCATTTCACCAGGTAAAGGGTTTGACAACAGAAAAACATTTGCAAACATGTCGTAGCCAAAAGGCAGCAATGGGACTAATTCCATACTATATGAAACATAAACAAAATGAATACACAGGTCAATTATACAGCAAATCTCATGCCAAAATCGATGGAGAAATCTTTTCTTTCTTTCTTTTTTTTTTTTATTTAGCGCTTATTCAGCAGACTATATTATAAAAAATAGCGTATGAGGTTTATTATCCCCACTAACTTCAAAATCTTGCTTTTTGGCAATAATCTCAGAGAGTGTCCCATAAAGAGTTTAAAACCAAGTATACAAAGAGTTCATACACAAAGAAATCCCCAACAACAATCAAACAAATGCAGTGTAACAGTATAAGAAAAAAACAATGTATTTGAATTAGTTTTTTTTTAATAGTATGTAAGAAAGAAAGGCTAAAAGAACAAAACTACAATAAAAACTGGATTTTCGGTATGTTACAGACCTGCTGGGATGAATTATATTCCTCTACAATACATCATTTGTAAATCCACACCACATGAAATAAATTGCTCTTGGGATTTATTTTTTCTTCTTTTAATTGACTCCAAAACAGTGACATTGGATGTTTGTTTACAGGTCAGTCCCACCATAGCTTCTCATTGTTTACTATTTGCAAAGTCCTCAGTGATGACATAGCTTTTAAAAGTAAAGTTTAATGCTTTGGTTCATCAGAATGTAGAATTACAAGCAAACAGATGAAGAAATGATTCAGGTAAAGTTGAGAGATGCTCAAGAAATACAGAAAATAAATAAAATGCAGGTACATTTTTTATAAGCAAATGGTCAAAGAGTGAATTATTACAGCATTCGAGAGCCATTAAAGTATTAATTTCTGTGCTTTGTAACCATGGCAACGGGGACACAGTCTGAATGATGATTACGAAGTTTTTGCCTCCTGCCAGAAAAATGAGAAGTATGAATCAAACAAAGTTAGACGTGAGGCCTTGAAGGATTGAAACGCGACGTGGACTGTGGTTGGGGTTGCAGCCTCCTGTTGTCTTTGTAGTGGCTCGTCCCGGCGCTGCTGCTGTCAGCAGGGTTTACTGTCAGAGCCGGCGGGGACGCACTCACCTTGACGGGATCAACTCGGAACAGAACTCAACTCAGACGGTCGTGACGACAGGCCTGTCGGCCAGTCCAGTCTTTCAATCTTTCAATCTTTTTCTCACTTTTCCATCATCTTCACTTTCAAGAGTCTCTTTTTTTATGAATAGTTTTCCACCTTCTCTTCTAGTTATACATTACTTACATTTTCTGTATTTTTTCTGTATTTGTATTTGTATTTTTGGTCATTTTGTGCATCTACTTTTTCATTTCTCTCTCTCTCTCTCTCTCTCTCTCTCTCTCTCTCTCTCTCTCTCTCTCTCTCTCTCTCTCTCTCTCTCTCTCTCTCTCTACACTGCAGTTGCATTTTCTTAAATAGGATTATTATGTTCCGCAGACTGAATGTTGATAATATGTTGAGATAGTCTAATCTGGGTTTGTGTGCAGGCCTGCACCTGACCAGCTAAGTGCTTTGTAGGAAAAAAAAAATCACGCCACAGTGAGTTATTTCTGGCTGGGTTAGTCTTATTTCTCTGGGCACTTTGATAATGGAGAGGACTTGAATAATGAATGGGGTGTATAATACTGTTCTTCAGACCCACCCAATGAATTAAGCAAGTGCATATAAGTGAGTTTCTGTGAGTGTCTCTAATATACCACACTCTTCTTTTTTTTTCTCCTTCCTTCCTCTCTTTTCCTTTGCTCCTATTTTTGAAATCGGTGCACAAACTTTCAGCTGTGCGGGGAAGAATATATAATGTATGCTGATATACAGGCAGTGAGGATTCCTCTCTTTCTCACTCTGTTGCAACTTCTTAGTGTCTCCCTCACTGTGTCTGAGTCTCAATAATCTCTGTATAATTCATGGTGTGTTCATTGGCAGACAGCTTGACCTCAAAAAAGGCTCTGACACTCACAGAAGTTCTCTTTTCTCTCTGTACACTGATGCAATATCAGAATATATTGATATAATGGAAAATCTATCAACTTGTGGATGTTACCCTCTCCCTCCCTCTCCCTCTCCCTCTCTCTCGGATATTGGATCAGAGCCAATACTAGTGATTTTTAATTGATCAAGTGTCAATAAATCGAGCCGAATACTTCACTGATTTCTTTTTTTTTTTTTTTTTTTACATCAGCTGTCATCCACTAACCCTGTTTGCAACCTGCCGGAAATGGAGGAATAGCAGCCAAGCAATAAGCAGCAGCAGCAGCATTTCCATTTCCTAACATGTCAGCAGTCTGGAAGTATTTTTAAGATAGATGACGCAAACAGTTAAACTTCCAATGAAATTACATTTTGCACGATGTTTCTTTCAATAAAGCTTTTAGATTTAGGCAACTTCGTTGCTACAATACTATAGTATTGGTATAGTCACAATATAGCAATAGCAATCCAAGTATCGGGATTGGCCGATATCTGAAAAATCGTATTGGTATCCTGCCACTGAGTTTTAACTGGACATCCCCAACTCTCTATGAACTCAGAAAGGGTCCGGTCTGCCTTGTAGGAGAGAAAACAAAAGCACAAGTAGTTTGGATTCACACACACAACTGGAGGCAACAGGATTTACAGCTGAGATGCATCTTCTGCTCGTGACACTCATCACCTGTATGGGCTTCCTGGAGAGTAACTCGATCTTTGTCTCTCTCTCTCTCTCTCTCTCTCTCTCTCTCTCTCTCTCTCTCTCTCTCTCTCTCTCTCTCTCTCTCTCTCTGTGTGTGTGTGTGTGTGTGTGTGTGTGTGTGTGTGTGTGTGTGTGTGTGTGTGTGTGTGTGTGTGTGTGTGTGTGTGTGTGTGTGTGTGTGTGTGTGTGTGTGTGTGTGTGTGTGTGTGTGTGTGTGTGTCCTGCACTGCTTTGGCTGCTGGTGATGATAACAGGAGGTGACTAATAGAGAGCGCAGAGGTAGCTGTCTTCTTGCGCTCTGGTCACGTTCTCATTTGTTGCTCCTGGCATCGGGATGAATTATTGAGTTTGGGGTGACTTGTCTCTCCCCTCCTTTCACATTCCCCCAGTCTGCTCCCACGGATGACAGCCACCCTACGTGTGTGTTAAATCGAAAGTGTGGGAGAGAGAGAGAGTGTGTGTGTGTGCGTTGGTGCGCATTCTCTTTCAATTTAACAGAGCTTTCATCCTCATTCTGTCAAAAATGCTCTTCTCTGCATGAAAACGCAGTAAACACTGTGGGTTTATCTCAGACTCAATGATAGTTGCCCATTTCTTTCTTTGTCATTATAATAATCAACTTTATGTGTCTCTAATTCTGGTGTATGGCAACCTTTTTTCTTCTTTTTTTTTTAAATTTACACCAAATTGATTTTTTGATGCAGGAAACGCGCAAACTGGTCCTTCCAACACACCTCGATTATTGCAGGAGAAAATGCAATATACCTTTCAGATGCTGCTGAATAATTGAAGTGCCCTCAGTCGCCACATGCTGCAAACGCACACAAGTTTTCAGCTCAACTTACCTCGCAACAAGGCCGTTATGATATCAATACTGTGTATTTCAAAGATCAATTATTCACTCTGCAAGGCTGATTTTTTTTTTCAAGCTGGGAAGGACCTTATTCAGACAAACCTGAATTATGTCTTTACTCCCGAGCATTTCTGTCTTTTTTTTGCAATTACTCCAGAAAATGTGCGACAGAAACAAGGATTTAGCGTTTCCTTTTGCTCGTCCTCCTCCTCCTCCACACGAAATCATATTTAACACCATAAATTATGGACTGCGATTAATCACATCATCATCATCAAAGAGAATATTAATAAGAGCCACAAACGTTTCCGTGTATTGATCCCCATACACGTTGAAGCAACCGGCAGACAGTCTCTCAGGGAAAATCACACAACCTCAGGTCATGTCGACTGTGGGGGGATCCACAGGAAGCTTTTTATTTCACATTGTTGTTAATATTTTCAAAATTAATCATTAAAATCAGGCGAATAATGCTCAAGAAGAAAAAGAAGCTGGAATTTCGGCTTAATATTTTGTAGAAAAAGTCTAAACAATAATAGCACGACAAGCTGTGCGTCCTTACGCACGGGGAATCCAATAATGGACTTTTTCGAAAAAATTTACGATACGATTAAAATAAAATGAAAAATACTTACTTATCCAAACGAGAAAAGTAGAACAATAAAAATTATATAATCTTTAAAATTCCTTTCTTTCCCTGGCCAATCTGTCGTATGTCCCCAGAGTCACCGTAGTTCTCAGACTTCTACTCCCAACTCCTCCACATTACTTCGTTTTATACCAATATATAATTAATATTGCATCGTCATTACTTAATAATTCCAAAGCCTGCTTGCGTGCACGACATAACCCGGTGACATGGAGGCATCCATAATTAAGAGTGCACTTAAAAACAGCACTAATTAGAGAGAAAGGGGCCATTAGCGGCTTGTCGAGGACGCGTCGTCTCTCCTCCACGGTGTGAAACCCGTTGTGGAAAAAGGAGGCCCCGCGCCATCACCTTTCGTTTTCTGTGGCGCCTGTATCATATACGACAATACATATTTAATCCCAGTAGAGATTTGGGGGTTTATAAATAAAACAGCCAGGCAAGTTCCGGTAAAACAAACAGTTTACAAAGATTGTATCGCCCATCGGTGCGTCTCCGGATGAATTCCTCCTCTACAGGCCTTTTCGCTGGCGCTTCCTGTGTTACTAGTATTTTTTTTTTTCAAAGAGCAAAATAAAATAGGTTCAGAGAAATATTAGAAAATAACCAATCATTTATTAGATTTAAACTTCAGACATTTTTTTTTCAAGTGAAACCAAGAGTGAGGCAAAAAAAATAATAAATACTAAGTGATGTACGGCATATACTGTATATATCAGAGCTATATAATGATCACAGCTCACCTCCAAAAACATGTTCACATCAAAATACTAAAATATAGCAGCAGCCAAAGCCACACGGGTGTGCCTCAATATAAGACGGTGTCATTTCTAAATATTTCTAGATAAATATAGACTCAGAATGTCACAGCTACCTTGTGAAAGAGTTACATGGGTTTTGTTTTGTGCGTCACACAGTTCACAAAGTTTGCAAAAATAGTGTTTTAAAAAGTGAATATTTGACCGTCCAATTCTTCTAAACTCTCCATATGCGTTATAAAAGAGGCGCAGACAGTTGAGAATTTGTGCATAAATGATGAAGACAAACCCTGATGCGAGCCAATGTTATCAAAAATCACATTTCCCCCTCACAAAAACACAACTTCGTTCTCTGTTTTCATTTTAACACCGCTGACAAATAAACAGAGCGTAAATCTAAACTCCGAACTCCATTTTACGCATTTCAAAATGACTTTGTATCCCTGAATGTGACAAAAATAAATAAACGTCAGGGTGAAATTGATGAAAAACCATACTTAGTGTGTGCAAAATACGTGACCAACAACACCAATATCAGCCTCCTCACATATCCAAAACACATTTAAAAGTCCCGCAGTAATAAAATGGAAAAAAGTGCAACAATGTCAAGCGAGAGACACGAAATGAAAAAAATAACAAAAAAAACAAACAACTGAAGTCTTTTTGGAGACAATCCCAGGTGAGAGGTGATAAATCCCTGTTAGTTAGGCTACTTAGGCTATTATTAATCACTCGATCAAAAATGTAGTAGGCTATTTTATTCATGACGGGTGAAACTCAGTGCGCCGCGGAGTATTTCATTCGTTTCTGTTTTTGTCGCTGGTTGCAGAACCAGACTCGAACCACATTCTTTTTAAGGTCCAGTTTCTCTGCGATCGCGGCGATTTTTTCCGACGAGGGCCGCGGCTGGATAGCAAAGTACGCCTCCAAAGAGCGCTTCTCCGGCGCGGCGATGGACGTGCGCTTCCTTTTCCGCTCGCTGCCGTTGAAAAGGTCCGGCTTGCCGCTCTTCTCCCGATGCGCAGCCTCGGCTTCCTCCAGCCAGGCCTGGAGAACCGGCTTCAGCGCGATCATGTTGTTGTGGGACAAGGTGAGGGACTCGAACCTGCAGATGGTGCTCTGGCTCAAAGAGCCCACTCCCGGAATCTTGAGATTGGCCAACGCTGACCCGACGTCGGCCTGGGTCACGCCGAGTTTGATCCTCCTCTGCTTGAAGCGCTCGGCGAAGGCTTCCAGCTCGCGGGGGTCCGACTCCACGTCGTTGACGCACGCCATGCCGCCGTGCACGGACAGGGAGTGAGGGTGGGCCATCGTGGCCATCGCTTGGTGCAGCTGCCCCATGGTCTGCAGGTGGTGGTGCGGATGCTGGTGGTGATGCGCCGCCGCGGTCATCCCTGGGGGCTCCGGACCCCCCATCCCGGTCACGGCCAGGCTGGTGGAGAGGTGGTCCAGGAGGTCCCCGGCCTCCAGGGTCTGTCCGAGGTGGTGGTGGTGATGGTGGTGGTGGGATGGGACGTGGGAGATGGGCACGGTGGTGGAGGACGAAGAGGCGGCTGAGGTGCAGGGGACACTGCTCATGGTATGGTAAGTCACGTCTGGTTTGAACGGGTGACTCTTGCCGTGAGAGACAATGCTGTCAGCAGCCGCCAGAGCCTCTGCCCGTGCCAGCAGGCTCTCATCAAAGCCTCCGAATATATTGCCCTGCAGCTGCAAGCAAGAGTGCGCATACTGGAGTCAGTGGGGAATTCTGTCAGGCTGCTCTCAGGATCTAAAAAACATTTTCCAAAGGCAAGCAGCGCCGAGGAGAGGAGAGAAACCCTCCTCAAAGCGCAGGTCATAAAAATTAATATGAAAGCAAGAGCATTGCTTGAACAGACATGTGGAGGAGGAGGAGGAGGGGAGGAAGGGGGGTTGGACACAGACAGTGGGAAGGGGGGGGGGGGGGTAGAGAGAGTGAGCGTGGGGGGAGAAATAGCAGATAGAACAAAGTCCTGTCAAATCAACTTTACAGACATTTCCAGTGTGATATTTTGCCCTCCTCCTTACCCAGCACACTCTCCCCAGACCTGGACGTACCTGCGGGGCGGGCAGACAGACTCTGCGCATGCCCTCCGAGCCTGAGTGCAGGCCGGGATACTTGGGCTCATGCAGAGCCGGGTGCATGGAGAAGCCCTGCTTGCCGTTCATGGTCATCATCATCTTCCTCCCCGCGAGCACCTCGCAAGCAGTGTGGCCCCTGACATGAAAGCCGGGGAGCGGACAGCTGTGCGCAAAGCTCCTGCGCTCTCCTTCACCAGCTACACTGAGCTGTTCACATGAGCAGCGCCTCCCGGCATCACCCCCCCCCCCCCTCCCTCCACCCCTGCACTCTTCTCCCTCCTCTTTCAGCCTTCCTCCTCCTCCTCCTCCCTCTCTGCTCCTCTTACAGGTTGCAAAACGTGGCCTGTTTGCGCAAGCGTCGCAAATAATGAGAAACCATCTGATATTCATATTACACGGTGTGTGTGTGTGTGTGTGTGTGTGTGTGTGTGTGTGTGTGTGTGTGTGTGTGTGTGTGTGTGTGTGTGTGTGTGTGTGTGTGTGTGTGCGTGTGTGTGTCGCTCAAATTATTCCAAGATCACTTGGCTTATTCCAGCCTAAACAGGGAAAAAGAAGTCGAGGTCGCAAAGTATAGTATTCGGTCGTAAAGTATTCGGCTCATTTCAGCACCATGGAGAGCGCAGCAGCTCCCAGAGGAGACTGCGCAGTTCTGGGGGGGAAATTCTTTGTACGGTAAGTCTAATGTCATTATATAACCCTGAAAAGCAGGTGTCAAACATACGGCCCGGCGGTCAAAGCCGGCCTGATGAACCGATGTGGACAAAGAATTTTCACAGATGTCAAAATTGTTGATATAAATTAATAGATAGGAAAAACTATCGTGTTTTTTTTCTAAATATAAATTCGTTAGGTTTTGTAAAAAGGCATTACACCAAATGTGAACTTATCAGCGTCATCGTACAAAAACATGTTAAGTCGACCAAAAAGCATCTAGAAATGACTGTGTTGTACATGGTGCTGTATAAATAAAGCTGAATTGAATGGAGTTGAATTGAAAAGGTTGTCATGTCATGTTACTGATCGGGCTCCCTTGAGATGTACAGGACGTCCCCTGGGCTGAGATGATTCTGTCACGTCTGCTGCATTTATTGAATTCACCAACACGTAAAAGAAACAAAAACAAAAAAAACAATATTAATTTATTAATTTACATATGATTATATTGGCATCATCATTGTTAAAGAGAAAAAGAAAATCACAAACAATTACATTGATTAAACTTCCACTTTCTGGTACACAATTTTCCTTGAGTCATTTCAAGCATCCCCCCAGAAATAACAAAACATCATTAATATTCTGTTTTACTGAAATGAATTCATCATGCCACACCAACAATGGTGTAAGGAGAACTTTCCACTCGTTTTAGACTCTTTAATTTGTTCTGGAAACTGTTCTGTTCAGGTAAAGACAGGTCCTGCATTGGTCACAAAAGATGCTGCAGTTCATACGTCATACGTTTCCATACATCGAGCTAAGCTATTCATGGAAAATAATGTCACACAGATGATGTAGATTCGTGAAATATTTGTTGTAGGGGTAATAACATGAAGAAGCCATTCTCAGATAGACCGATTTGCATTTAGTTTGCATTCAGTCTGTGCCAATAAAACAAAAAATAATAGTAATAATCATGACCATAATATTTAAAGTTTAGTTACCAGTGGAGTAATCGCTGAGTTTTCTTGGTGTACATTAAATACAACAACATTCTGAGCAGGGCCTTTCTTCACAAGTGAATGAAATGATTTGTCAACAATAGACGATGCATGTTTTAACACAAACACTCACGCCAACTGCCTGTCAGTAATTCATCTTTAATTTGTACACATGGAATTTTAAAATTGTATTTGAAATATGAGGCAAATGTGAAAATTTAATTTGTATACATTGGATTTCTGAGTCTTCACATAGATAATCAAATTTTTTTTTTAAATGGTAAAAGTAAAATAGCAAATGAGTGCAGAATGTTTCAACCTATGTGTCATCAATAGACTTTATATGTAGACAAACGGCCCTGTTTTAAACTGACCAGCTGACCTGGAGGCCTCGGCCTCGTCTCCCCCCGTGAACAGTCTCCTCCTCGGAGCTGCTTGGCAGGTTCTCATGTGGCTGCCTGGTTAAAGCTGGTGGAGCCGGGTTAGGACGGGCCGAAAGAAGACCCAGGCGGGAAGAGGCGGGCTGATGACACAAGTGGGTCCATCCGATCCTCCTCGCCGCCTCTCTGGTTTCTCAGACCCTGAATAATTCAGCAGCACGGTGGCAGGCATCCATTACCACGCTGGCGTGTTCTTATTCATTACAGAGATTAAAAGGGCCAAAGATCTTTTCTCACCAGACAAACTTGTTGCAGCCAAACTTTCAGATCTGCATGATGTGCAGGCCGGGGCGGAAAAAATCAACACACTGTGACTTGTTGGACTATTTACTAAGTATGTTCGTCCTCCTCTTTGTGAAAATGTTGTCGGAACAAACCTGACAAGAATCAGTTGGATTATCTTCAGTTCATATGAACCTCAGCATCATGACAGACTGATAAAAACACATTTTGAAGGTTTTGTCTGCTTTGATTAATATCTGCAGATTGATTTGATTTCCACTCGGATTAGATTTAGACTCCAGGACGAGACATTGTCTCTGTAATTATACACAAATTGTCATTTACACCTTTTCTCAGTTTATTGTACAAACAGCTGACGTGACACCCTCCAGCTTGTATGTTTACCAAGTACGTAAAGAGGTTTTTGCAGCACTAGTTCGGATTTCCACACCTCCAAAAATGTCATCTTTATACTGTACTTTTGTCTTTAAATTGTCTCCAGTTTGCATTTTGGTATTTCTGCAGTTTTTTTTTTTTTTATTAATATCCCATCTTTGGCCTTGCTCAGGAAACATGTCCCTGCCTTGTAATATTTGAAATCTGAAATCTTTGAATCAACAACAGTTCAGGGTTCCTGTATGTAACAATATTTAAGCCTGGTTTCAATGTCACACTTCATTGATGCCTCTATGACCAGATGAGCCATTTTCACACTTTTGCACCATATGAGCTTGAATGCAGCTGCAAAATATCCTAATTACTATCAGAAATAATGAAACTTAAAATATCTACCCATACAAAAACATGTTTTCTATGGATTTTCCCTCTTTAATGCATCATCTGATCCATTTCAGCCGCTTATTCAAAGCTCCCATTTCCTAATGGTTAGAACAGTTTCAGCTATTCAAGCAAACTATCCTTTCTTTTCCTCAACAATGTACTATTTTTTTCTTGTTATAGCTTTTCTTTTAAAAAATCAGTGTGGAATGCAAACAAAAATGAAAAATGTTGATTTACATTACATATAATGAAAGCTTCAGGGAGCCACTGGAGAAGGGCTGTAGAGTCATATGTGGCCCCCAAACCATGTAGACTTTGTGTAGATTTACATTATTGAACTATAAATATATTCAAATATCTATATTTTGGTACATGATTGATGAAGTGAAAATACCACCCAGAAAGAAAGAGACCAGACAAGAGTATAGGGTAATATTTTCAGGAATGCTTTTGCTTGCATTTTTTATCCCCCCCCTTGCCAATGTTAACTTTTTTTCCTCTGCAATTCTTTTTTTTTTTTTTTAACCCAACCTTTCCCAACAAAATCCAATTCAGTTGTTTTCCTTCTTTTTTTCCTTTTTCTTTTTTTTTTTTTTTATCGTGGTACAAGCACCCCATTCCTCCAACTTTATTGGCAAAAGCAGACATGCTAGTAAATTAGAAATCCATTTTTACAAACAAAATACATGAAGAAAATACATCCACATCCTGCAAATATAAACAGTAACAAATCCAAAACTATTATCCAATAAACATTTTACATTTTTTACAACTATTTGTGTGATGGTAGCATACAGGGAGATATTACAAAAAAAAAAAAAAAGTGGGAGAGACCCTCTCTTGAATCCTCACTCGGACAAAACGTTCAACCAGTCAGTGACCTCATAAAAAAAAAAAAACAACAACCCCAAAACAAAAACATAAAATTAAGAAGTACAAAGTGCCAAAAGGAAAAGTGTCAGCCTCCTTTTGACTGACATGATGTGTGGATGAAAGATCTGCTCAAAAAGGGACAATGAGGTCACTGGCAGTGAGATATGCAACCAAACAAACACAGAAGGTGGGGGCCGTGTTGACGGTTGTGCGTATGAGAGTGACGGACAGAGAATCCTTTCGTGCCTGAAATCACATGTGCTGCACATGTTGGTGCTTCTACCTTCCTGCTTCTCTAAGTGGATATGAGTGAGAACACGCTGAGCAACACTCAGGTTGGTTGCATGTAAACAGCTATTAACCGACCGGGAGCGACAGAATGTGTATGTTTCTATATGTGTCTGAGTGGATCCAATTCCTCCCACCCCGAGGATTCAAACGTGAGGAAGGTCAAATAGAAGTTTTGTCCCCGGATCTCAAATGGTTGCACTCGGGCCAAGCTGCCCCCCCCCCAAAAAAAACCCCCAAAAAGAACAACAAAACAAACAACAACAACCTCTCGTGAGGTGCATGGCTCTCTCAGTGTTTGAACATTTCTGGAAAACAAACTGTCAAATTTTTGTGAAATCACAAGATGGACTAACACAAAGCAAAATTCATGAAAAGAAGCAGATTATAGTCACTCCTGCTTAAAGTTTTCTATCGGATACAACCAGAAAAACAAAAAAACAAAAAAAACAAAGCAAAACAGTATTTCCTCTCTCAACCATTTACAAAATTTACAAAAGTAAATCACAAATCCTGTAAAAACTCAGCAATCCGCTGATTGTGTAAGGCAAAGAAATTATACATATATAGATATATATATATATATTAAAACAACTGTTCAGTATTACATTCAAACACCTGTCTATGGATCTCACATTTCTGAAATGGGCGATCTGATCTTTGTGCCGTCCGGCTCGTCGAGGCGCCGCGGGACAGAGTAGAACAAGTGAAAATGTTACACACTCTTTGAAAATGCCAACCACCGGTCTGGAGGTGTGTATTTACAGAGTGGCACTGGACAATAAGGAAGCAAGAAAACATAAAGAAGATGGGTGGTGGTGGGGAGTTAAATATTGATTTACATGACTGTATCTGACGTGTGTGGACACAGCAATTTGTAAACATTGGGTTTCTCTATTGCACGGTCATCCTTCTGTACCTGCATCGGCTACAATATGGTGATGGTACAGTATGAAAGAGGGTGTGATGTCCTTTAAGAAGCAGCATAAATGAGCTCATGATTCAGACGAGCCACCCGGTGTCACAATCACACACATTTTCTTTCTTGGACCTTTTTGGGGATTTCCACACCTCCGAGCCAGTGTGAAGTTGTGAACCATACCATACTCTGCCAATAACGGTACGGCACAGTGCATTCATGTGGTGGAAAAATAAATAAATATCTCTCTGGTAGCGACAGAGAACGTTTTTATTGGTGATGGAATGGCTGTCCCTGAACTGAGGACGAGATTTGTTTTTTTTTTGTTTTTTTTACAAAAACTGGTGAGAAAAGAGCTTAAATACAGTATGTATAAAAATACCTATTCACAGTAGACACAAATGTTGTGCATTACTGATATTTAGCATCTGGTAAGCACACTAAAACTTACATAGGTTGTTTTTTTTTTTTTTTTAATCTATCTATCTATCAGAACAACTTAACATTTATCTTTCTCAGCAAAAGTGAGACGTTTCAAAGTGTTTAGACGGGGGACGCAAGAACTGCCGACTCCCAACTTCTTCTGATGTACAATAAAGTAAAGATGTTGAGACTTTGATTAGAGTCTAAAATTAGTTCAAAAATACTGCAGAGGAGATAAAAAATAAGAATAAAGTGAGGTGTTGTAGGAGGAAAAAAAAAAAGCCCACTAATTCTGCTGGAGAGAAGCTGATCACAAAATCGAATCTCTTCATCGCCTCCAAGACCGGCTCTCATACTCGTCGTCTTCATCGTCGTCCTCCTCTTCCTCCTCTTCTTCCTCCGCTTCCCCGGGCAGATAGGAGCTGGCTTCCTTCTGTTGAAATGGAGGAAACGGTCACTTTTCTGGTGTCTGACAATGATTGAAGCTCTTGAGTTTGTGATGAAGAAACAAACTTTTGTTTTCCGTCCACAGGATGCTTCTTTGCATCATTTATTGTTTGATCAGAGGTGTCAAACACATTTTAGTTCAGGCGCCACTTGCAGCCCAATTTCATCTGGAGTGTGCTGGACCAGTAAACTAGTGCCGTAATAACCTTGAAATTTGAACTTTGAAATCTGTATTTGCTGTGGTGCAGAGTGTACGTGACGGAAACGTCTCCATTTTCCAACAAAACCAAGCGCTTACTACTGAAAATGACTACAATGTCAACATAGATCCACTTTGAATGATACTTTCTGTTGCAAAGTACAGCGAATTCTCCAAAATCTTCTCCCGATAGCTGTGGCAATTTGTGTTTTTATTTATTTATTTTTTTTTTACAAACTCACCCTGACAGCTTGGCTTTGAGGCAAGCTTGATAGCAAAAAGGCAGCATCACCGACATCTCAGCTCAGGTCTCAGTGTTAATTTCTTAAGAAATTCGTTTAAAAAAAATAAAAAACACTGGTTTTTTTGACGTTTTTACAACTTGTTTGGTCTTGCAGGCCGAATCGGAGTCTCTTGCAGGCTGGATTTGGCCCTGGGCCTTATGTTTGACACCCTCGATTGAGAGAAAATGTCATCGATGCGGAGACGAGAGTAATATATAGCCATCCAGGTCAGATTCGTTGCGCCGCCGTTATGTGACATCTTGAGTTTATATGGAAAGTCTATTTTCCACCTCTTTCTAGTATTTCACAAACATCTGGTATAAGTGCACCTAATAAACATCAGCATGAGGAGATAAAGACTGGCGACCTCTTCTGCTTGGCTTTCACAAACACAGAATGAGGTGACTGCATCGAAAGGAAACCAAAATTAAGGGGGAAGAAGTGATCAGAGGAGACGATGATCACGGTTTGTTGAAAATTACACACTGGGTCTCAAAGAAATTAAATGATCCAGGGAAGTCTTAACTTAAATTTCTGTAGCCTCAAAAAAAAAAAATGCAGCTGAACACATGAAAATACGTATAAGGATTCCACCTGACAGTAATGCAGCTGCACTCAAGGGGCCGAGATGCTCTTAGTACTGAGAGGCTCGTCCTGATTTTCCATTGGGAGCCCCGGTGAAAAATTTAGAAGCAGCGGCGAAAGAAATGTACAAGTAGAAATCTGTGAATATAACTGAAACTTCCCAAAGTTTGAAGTTGTGCTGCACATTGACCTCCTTTCCAGACTATATGCCGCCGCGCCGTAAGATGGGATTCCCGTCGTGTCGTACCGTATTGTCTTCATCTTTCGCCTCGTCCTCGGGTTCTGCTGTGACGGAGGGCGTCTTGGGCTTGTACCAGGAAATCTGCAGGACGCGACCTTTGAATTTCGCTCCCTGGTTGGCTGCCTGAAACACCAGACGCAAAACCATTATTGGAATAACTTTTTTCAAACGCGCTTCAGAATGCGAGGAGTGGAGCGCACGGACAAAGACGCCCATTTTGGCGTCGTGTGACGTACATTTTCTGCTTCGCTCCGTGTCTTAAAGGTCATGATGACACTGGTGGCGTCTTGGTGACGGAGATCCTCGATTTCACCAAATTTCTAAGACCAGAGAGTTTACACACGTTAAAACATGGTGTGATTTAAGATCTACACATATTAAATCCAGTGTTGGACGTCGTGCGTTTCCTCACCACAAAGTGTGGCATGAGTTCCTCCTTCTCCTCCTGCGTGACGCCGAGAATCGCCAGGGCTCGGGGTCTGTGGTCCACCACCATGCGGTTCACCGTCCCGCCGCGACCCATCATGTCTCGGCTCCGGCTCCGGCCGCGGCCCACGTGCATGGCGCCCGGCTCCAGCGGCATCTTGCCCCGTCCTCGGCCTCGACCCGCCGGAGGCCGGATCAGCCCCAACCTGGTCGCCTGGAGGAAGAAGAAGAGGAGGAGGAGGAGGAGGACAGACCGAGAGGTTTAATGTTGTAGAACGACTTGCTGAACGTTGCTTCTGAACTCGATACGCACAGACATTAATGGCAAGGCATCGCTTTAGTCTGTATTTTAAGAAAATGATTAAATATTCCTTATGACTAGAAGTGATGTGCAAACCATAAAAAGCATGATGCCGAGCCATTGTCCAGTTTACAAGGAAATATATATATATAAAAAAATCTATTAAAAATCCTCCAAAGCAGGGATGTCAAACAAGACCTGTGGGCCAAAACCGGCCTGCAAGAGGCTCCAATCAGGCCTTATAGGAGTTTGTAAAAATGCCCAAAATGCAACATTAACATTTTTTTTAAAGCTATTTCACTGTATTTTGCACAAGAAGATATCATTCAAATTGGCTTTATGTTTGAAATCGTTGCAATTTTCAGTAGCAGTTGTTTGGTTTTGCAAAAATTAAAACATTTCCATCAAGTATATTTTGCACAACGAAGACAATCTTTAAATTAAAGGTTTATCATGCAACTATTTAACCGGCCCAGCCCACATGGGATGAAAGTAGACTGTATGTGGCCCCTGAACTAAAATGTGTCCCGACACCTCTGATTTAGACCTTCGTCCAGATGATCTAATTAAAACAAATAGTACAAAGAAGCATCCAGTGGGAAGGAAAAAAAAAAACATTTAAAAGATGTCTTGAGAGAGAGATGTCTGTCCCTCTCTGCCCTTCACCATTAGTTGTCACTCCTCCATTTTTTAAAGCAGCATCTCGTTGCTCCGTAACCACTCCGTAACCTCAGAGCCACTCTCACATCCATTTGTCCCTCCTTCCCTCACTTCTGCCTTTAATTGTCATCCCGCGATTCTCCTCACAAGGACCCAGCGACTCAAACTTTAATGAGACGTGGCTCCATCAGTGTACGACTTGTGTCGGATTTGGCTTCGTTAGGGGCTGCTCCTCCGGGCTTGCTTAAGTGGCTCCAGTTTAATGTGCAGACGGAAGACTGGCTTCGGATGGATGGGGTGGTGGGGGGAGGGGCATCTATGCATTTTTAACAACGAGCTAATTTAGGACCTGGAGGTTAACACAGACACTCACGCACACACAAAAAAAAGGGTGTTGCTGACAAAAACTATGTTGTCTGATAGTGAGACATGAGAGGGGAAAGTGACATTTTTACAACTTTACTGTGCTTTTGGCTAAAAACATTCTGCTTAACGACACTAATGGTATTTCTTATTATAGCCCTAATTGTATAAATTAAAAAAAGAAAAAAAAAAAAGAACTGAGCAGAGAAATGCCAATATTTAGCATATTATTACTCGAACCCCCCATGTACAGGACGATTGAAATTCACAGCTCATGCTAAACATGGGCTACTATAAAAAAAACATCAAAAAAAACAAAGCATTTATAGAAGTATTTAACTATTTATTCAAATAACTATAAGTTGTGAGAAAATTGTTCAATTGATACAGACACACTGGAAATTATATTCTTAAAAATCGAAAAACCAGGGTCAGGGTTATGAAAAATCTCTCCTCCTAAAAAAATTAATAAACAAAGAACCCCCACACGCAGTGTGACAGATTTCTTCCCTAATTCTCTCAATCTCCCTGACATTTCTGAAGATGAAAACTAAATATGACAGGATGACATAACCCCTATAGAACTGGAGAAGGTTACAAAATCAAACAAAACCCCAGGAACAGACAGATAAAGTGCTGAATGGAAGAAAACCTCAAAAGAACTACTGACTCCACTTCTGCTTAGAACTTTTAATTGGGTACTACTAAACGGTGAGACGCCCCCCTATGGCGAGAGGCGGTTATTGCAGTAATACCAAAGGACTGAAAGGAGAAAATGATACTGCTCTTATCATCAATCAAATAGTTTATTAAACCACAACTACAAACTGTTCGCCTCAATCATAGGCTGGAAACTCAAAAGCATCATACCAGATATAATTCATCTGGACCAGACAGGATTTAGTGAACAGGGGCAAACTCAAGATGACGTCAGTGGCACTTGACCTTCTCGCCCTGGTTCAAATATCAAACTCTGCTCCTTTTGTATACATAATATAGGCATAGTTGTTCTCTTTGCTTTGACTCTGGTGCTGCCTGCCCGAGGGTGAGATGCCCTGTCCAATACGGCGGAGAGTCTGGATCAATGGTTGTGATCACATCCTGACTCGGATGCAACATATAAAGTTGGAGGCCCAACAGACCATGTTCAGTCTATTTACACAGTACTTCCCATTTCCAGCAGGTTGCGCTATGGCCAATGGTGGTCATCATCATGTGGTTGTGATCCCATCTGGTCTGTCACTCAACATATTACGTTTTGAGTCAGATCAGACGACTTTGAGAGTATTTAAACTGATTTTCTTGTTTGATGGCAGATATCAAAGTTTGTGGCGTTGCCATGCCCAGGTCCTGAAGTGGCGCCACGACAGAGTCGCTATATGGCTGTGATGTGGACAAGACTGTGATGTCACGTGTGATATTTGAGGCAGAATGGAGCACGCTCAGTGCTCGAACCCTAATAAAACATGAAGGTATCTGATGAAAAAAAACCCCAAACAGATTCTATCTTGTGAGCTGTATTATGTACTCCTTTTTGGTGCTACAATACAATATTGTATTACTTTTACTTATGACCATTGCCACGTGTGCAGAATTCAACTCTCTCCTCCAGTTGCAGGACTCACTTCAATGCGAATTCAGTCCTTTCTGCAAACTTCCTCTGGGGCTTTTCTTGGTAACACATCCTCTAATTCAGCTCTCAAGAAAAGTGTTGATGACGCAAGATGCTGTCACCGTCTCTCTCTTTGTATCTGTGCATGTCTGAGGCAGTGTGAGCCGTCTGTGTGGCTGAACGCATTACCTCGACTTGTAGTTGCCCCAGTTTTCGCTTCAGGTCCGTCGTGTCCTCTCCAGAGCTCATCTTCTTGTGAAAGTCCAGTTCAGCATCCAGTAACTCCTTCTGGGCCTGGACAAACGTTTGTTCGTTATACTATGTTAGATAGCCCATTCTGAAGTAAGATGCAAAAAGAAGGAGGTTCTGCTGCCATTGAGTTCAAAACACACAAAGTCAAAGTGGCCCAGACTCACATCCGTCTTGGTTTTGGGCTGGTTGTGGTTGGCGTTGCCACTTGAGAGCTGGGAGGCCGGGTTCATTTCATTCTGCAGCTGGGTAATCTTCTCTGTGAGCTCCTTCAGGGTTTTCATGATGTTGGCCCGCTCCTCAGGCTTCATACCGCGGTTCTTCTCCAGGCGGTTAATCAGCACCTGGAGCAGGAGGAGGGACAAGCAACCAGATTAAATGAGTTGGAAAACACTTCGAAAAGGCTCTTTGTGCAACAACAATGTCTTACTTTCTGACACTCAATCTGCGCCTTCAACATCTCTTGTTTCTTCTTTCTCATGTCCTGTTGAAGTTTTAGAGCCTCCTACACGAGAAGGAGAAACATAGATTAAATAGACACAAAACATTCATAAAAAAAAAATTCAAAATCCAAGAAAAACTTGGAGGCCAATCTCAACTGAGCAACATGCCTGTTTCTTTTTTAGGGCCTCCTGTGCTTCCAAAGCTTTCCCCGTTTTGCCGAGGCTTTTTGACAATGACTTCAGAGCTGTGGAAGAGTACGGACCCTTTTGTGGGTTTGTGAGCGCAGGCGCTACCTGAAGAGTCACAGAGGGTGAGGAAAAAACACAAAAACCACACACACACACACACAAACACAATTAGGTCATCAAGATAAGACAACAGCCAGAAGCCACATGATTGCAATCATAAAGCGAACATCTTACACTGTATGGGAACACAATTCACGTGTCTCTAACATGATTTCTGTCTTAACTAACTTAAAGGAGCACGAGCAGCAGAGGAGTTGGACACATTCCTATTAACATCCGTGACATTTACTGCAGGGTACCGATGTCAGATGAACACATACATTAGGAGACTCTGTGTTTGCGCTCAGACCGTCCAGCTTGGTTAAAGCAGTGGCGCCGGCTGTTGTCGGAAGATGATGCTTTGGTACGGTCTTGTTTAGCACATAAGCGGCTGGATTGTGCTGCCTGATCCCCTGAGGACAAAACAAAAATATACGGAGGAAAAAAAAACAAAACCAAACAAACATTAAATGAGAAGTTTATTCAAAAAAGGCAACATTAGTTGTGAAACGACAGGTTTGTTTCATCCTTTAAATGCTGACCTTATGCATGTTGCCATGCTGTGGTGTGTGGTTGGGCGCCGACACAGCTGATTGGCCCCAGGAGGTTTGCTCCTGCAAGCCTGGGTTGTTGGGTCTGGGCTCACGGTGCCAGTAAACGCAGATGAATCGGTTGTTAAGAACTGCCGCGATGCTGGATATGGCCCGCTTCGCCTCCTCATTCTTTGTGTACTGGATCAAGGCTGCCTCCGGGTCTCCGCCAAACACCACCTGGCATCAGAGCCACACTCTCGCTTGGACACTTGCGCGCGACAGTCCAAAGTGAAATTTAAAAACAAACAAAACATCCCTTTTACCTGTATGTTGACGATGGTTCCAAACTTGCTGAAGTGCTCGTTGAGCTTGGTGATGTTGTTGAGCTCACGCGGGATCCGGCGCACCTCCAGCTTTGTGTTGACGTAGTGATTCCTCTTGGGGAAGTTGCCCTTATGCTGGTTGTTAAAGTTTGGCCTAAAGGAAGATATCAAGAGAAACTCCCCTCAGATCGACTCTTTTCAATGTTCATCTCACACATGACGGCAACTGAAACAGGACCAAGACTGATGACTTAAGATTTAAGTTCTGCAGTCAACCCAAACCCTTCATGCCATATAATGGGAGACGCTTGCAAAAAAAGGCTCCATTTCAACCTGCCGGACCTGAAAGGTGGATTACAGGCAGGGCCTTTACAGCGGAAAAGCATCGCAGTTGTTGGGATATTTGTGTGTGTCCTGCTTACTACAACCGAGACGGAGGAGCAGCAGCTGCTGACCTGAGGTAGCCTGGTTTCTTTTAGCAGTAATGGCAATTGGGGTGCGGAACCAAATCGATCAAATTGCAAATGCCCTTGTTCTTCAAATTACATAGAAACGCTTGCACCAAATGTATGCAATTCTAGTTCTCAGGTTTTCTTTCCAACAAGTGGGGATTTCCTTTCCAAAAAGTTCCCGTCGAATTCGGAGTAAAACCACAAATGCATGCATGCGTGTGACTTTCCGTACTTGTCCATCCAGGGTTTTTTAATGGCCGGTGCCTCAGATGTATTAGTTCCCATGGGCCTCTTCCTGCTGTCCTGCTCCGAGTTGAAACGCGACACATTACTTCCAGGGATGCTGGCTGCAGTGGCAGGCTCCGTCTGGATTACTATGTTGGCAGCTGGCGGACACAAACACAATCACAAGCATTCTTTTTATGCATTCTGCTCTTTTCAAAATAAAGTCATGATTCAATAATGAAACTATTATATAGCAATTAAAAAGAAGTACATACTACCTCTGGAGCCTTGTCCTTCATTCGAGGTGAGGCCGATGAGGTTGGAGCGCTGACTCTGCACTCGGGGGATGAACTGACGATATGGGTTACGACCGGCAGCTGTCAGGCCGGGAGATTCTGGGTTATACCCCTCTGGATCGTAGTTATCTGAGTATATATAGTAAACACACACACACACACACACACACACACACACACACACACACACACACACACACACACACACACACACACACACACACACACACACACACACACACACACACACACACACACACACACACACACACACACACACACACACACACACGAGGTCAGAGGAAACAAGCCTTTACAATCAACAGTAAATCAGCCCACAACATAGATATATAAATGGTTTATATTCGTAAACCGGAGTGTTACCATGACGTGGTGAATAATAGCTTTAAATTAAATTTTGATAGATAGAAAAAACAAAACAAAAAAAAAAACAACTTAAATTCATATCGACAATAATAATAAAGCAAAAAAAAAAAAAAAAAAATGGAGTCTTGGAACTCGAATTGTTTTCTGCAACACAAATATGCTAAATGAAACTCATCACAGGACGAAGTTGGATTATAAAGTGTACTTATGAAGAGAAAAAAAGTTGAATCTCCCATTTTTAGTTCGGGAAGTATTTCTTTTGCTTTCAGAGCTACTCAGAGCTCTTTAGTTAACAAACAGCACCCCCCTCTGGTCCACAACTGTCATTGCAGCCACAGATATCAAGCTAACGTAAGAAGACATTCTACAGCCGAGCACAGAGGCAACAAGAAAAATCCAAAGAATCCTAATCCAAAGAAAAACAATTGAAAAGCAAGACATGTGTCTGTTCTAAACACAGCCCCAATCTGAATAGGAAACGCCTCTGTGCTTACATTCAGACTGGATATATTGGGGACGAAGGGACACGGATGAGGACGAGGAGGGAGGTGCAGGAGGAAGAGGAGGAGGAGGAGGAGGAGGAAGAGTCGGTGGCAGCCCCACGCCAGGTGGTCCGAGAGGAGGAGGAGAAGAATTGATGGTAGATTGGTGGTTGGGGGTTTCAATCCCACTGGTTACTATCAGTGGGGGTCCTGAAGGAGACACAAGCCCAAGCTGATGTCTCAGGTACTGTTCAGGCACGACATCGATTTCACTCTTTGTTTTGAAGTGCTGATCTGACCCGGATCATGACAGCACAGCTCATGACTTATAATACACAACATTAAGAAAGAAAAGCATTGCACTCAATATAAGGGAGAATCCGTACCCAAAAAAAAAAGCAGCTGCCAGAATAAAACACAGTGGGACTACGATTGAAATTCATGTGATTGGTTATTACCTGAAATACTTCAGCTTTACAAAAATGTTTTAAATGAACAAACGTACCCTATTTGTGCTTTTCAGTAAATGTGAAACAGAATATCAGATTTTTTTTTAATTGACTGTGCTGAATAAGCAGCTTATATGTTGATACAATACAACCAGTAACTGAGCAGCTCAGTAACAAAAGAAACCTTAAGGCGTGTTTCTTCCACCAGTTATCAGATTATTCAAATGATCATGCCAACAGTATAATAGAAGGTACTTCATCACACAACAGTCGTTATCAAATTAAAAGTATTGGTTGAACATCGATAACTTCGACCTCTTCATGTGTGTATACCTGTTTATCTGATTTATTTCAAAATGGTATAACCGAGTGGAAGACTGAATGCAATAAACATGACGCTCAGGAGGAAAAAGTCAATGATAAGTTACTTCAGGGAGTGAGTCGTTGACAAATTTCATGATCAATTGATTGAAAATCCTTCAACTAAGACCATCTTCAACGAGACAAGATGAGATGCTTTTAAAATAAGATTTTAGAGTCTTGCTTCACTAAAAGATCGGATAATGGACTGAAATGGCACAACTTGAGATTTTTAATGTTACGATTTGTGAAGTGCATGTAAATACATCCGATCAGATGATGACAGTGATCTGATTACTCCCGAGTATCTGGGTTGTATTCATCAGTAATGTGTGGTGGTAAAAGTGAAGAAAGAGTGACCTAAAAAGAAATGTGCTTTGATGAAGAGGAGGTAGAAGGAGGGAAAAAAAAGGATTCTTCTGGCAGCAGCAGCTCAAGTTTATCATCTGTTACTTTAACCATTTTATAAGTCATTAAAAATGTACATTTCACATGCACCCAAAATGAACCCTGTAGGAGAACTTCACAAAATGCAACAATTTGAAAAGATTTTCTAAAAGGAAATAACAGCAAAGTGTACTTTATTCACTGAGGATTCCGCTGTCCCCTAAGATGGGAGAACTGAGCCAAGAGATCAGTGATGCAGCCATTAAATCTAACTCAGATTTTGCAAGTCCAGTAGCATTAACATCAAAGCCAAAGCATAAAGGGAGAGAGATGAAATCAAGTATGCTGAATAATGTGGATATTATGTGTCTTGAGAAGGGACAGGCTTTAGCCAACATTAGTTTGCAACAGAGAGGATTTAAGATCCGTCAGCAGGTTTTATTATAGTGGAGTCATTTTGTTGCATTCTTGACTGCACATGAGTTTAAGGAAAATTCAGTCACAAATAGATGACATGAAATTGCTCTAAATTGTTAGTGAGTTAGTGTTAGTGAACTTTTTCACGGAGCACTTGTAGAAATCATATGTAGTGGTGAGGACTTACTGCTCGTAAGAGCAACACTACCAATTCCTGTACAAATATGAGTTTCCTACCCGGGCACCAAGTGTGAGTGATACTTACTTGTCATGGGGAAGATGCCTGGTGGTGGCGGCTGGGTGTAGGGTGGCATTGAAGGCATCCTGAGGGAGGGGGGCGGCTCCGTAATGGGGGGCATGGGCAGGCCGCCGGGGGGCATGACGGGCGGTGGCGGGAACGGAATGATGTTTGGTAGATTGACGTCGTCAACGATGAGAGGGTCATTGCCGTGATCGAAGAGACAAAGGTCACCACGGACACAAAATCCTTTCTCTGCAAGAGTCGAGACAAAAGGAGGAGAATAATCTATTAATAGATGGTTCAGATCAGATACAAGGTGAGAAAACACTGGCTCAACTTCTTTTATTCAACTGAAGACTTGACAGGCTTGAAAAGGTATTTAAAATAAAACTTGGAATAAGATTCTTAGCTGCCATTTCAGTTTGCTGATGACCTTAAAGCTTCACAAAGCTTTCCCATTCTCTGCTCCTGGCAAATATAGCCTGGATTAAACCATGAATAGGATCGTTATGGTTAGAATGCAGAAGGCTTCAGCACTACATCACCGCGCAGATACTTGTTCTCCCCGTCACAGACAGCTCATGCAATTTGACTCTTTTGTGCCTTTCTTCTTCATGTTTCCCTAGTTAATCTAATAAAAAAAAAAAAACATTTTTACGACAGTTCAAACATGCACAGAAATCCCAGATAAATAAATACTGGAAGTGTCTTTTCCACAGATAATCAGCTCGTCTATCTCGGTTAAAATGATCATCTTCTTTTCAGGTAAAGCACAACTGCTGAACAATGCCCGAGCACAATCACACTCACAGAATGTGTACTTGTGTTGAAAAAACCCCTAATAGGCTCTGTGGTTGAAAATGGTGACAAAAGTAGCACGTACCACTAAATGCAAACAAACCAGCAAGTACACACGTTTCAGTTGAAGGCAGAAGAAAATAAACCATACAGGACATGCACTTCCCCCACAGCCTCATTAAGAAACTGGGTCCCTGGTGCTGCGACTGAAAGAGTCCTTCAGGGACAGTCGGTAAGTTTAAACTCTCTTGTGTAGCTTTACGCGTGAGTCTACTTCTCTGCTTACTGCCACAGGGGACGGTGGAGCGAGAGCCAACAGTGGTCATTAGTGAAGACACTAAACAAGGCACTGAACCATCATGGAATGAGAATGGTTGAGTTCTTATGGTAACCATCAATTATTAGGGCACATTTGCTTTCAAATTAACCAACTTCCCTTATTTATTGGAATGCTAATGTATTTAAGTGCAAATTAAAGCAACTGATAAAAGGTAAAAGGATTGGAGATAAGAAGCTCTTCTCTCACCATCATAATCTCTGCAGCGTTGTTTGAGAGGAGCGCCCTTGTTGGGGAACGGCTTGCCGCCGCGGTCCTGCCTCTGTGCGCCGAAGTAGCCTGACCAGCTGTCTGTGGTGCTGTCGGGCAGGTGAGCTGGGGTTGCAATGGGGACGCCTCCAGCTCCCGGGATGCCGACGGACGAAGAGGAGGAAAAGGGGTGAGGTGTTGGCCGCGGCAGTGGCAGTGGCAGAGGCAGCGGCAGTGGCAGCGGCAGCGGTAGCGGTAGTGGCAGCGGCAGAAGAGGCGGCGGGTGCTGCTGCTGGGGGCCGGAGGCGGTAGACGAGTTGTAGCCGTCGGTGTCCTTTCTCTCAACCTCAAACTTTGTCTTGAAGTCTGTTAAAGAAACACAAACGCGAGTCAGGAAGTATTACAGCGCCATCACTTGCACTAAACAAATGTTTTAGTTGTGATTGATCAATAAGTAGCCCCCCCCCCCCCCCCCCCCCCCACCCCCCATTTCCTTCCATTTGCAGATTAACCTTGTGGGTAATACGGCCAACTCCAACTCGTGTTGCAACCTCCCCATGAGTGCGACTGCAAAGCCGTCCACATTGTTCCTCCCTTTCGACCGACTTCCCCACAACACTGAGCGACAAAACCGACGGACATCCAAGATCGTGTTCAGCCTCTTCTCTGTGATCTGAAGGTGGAGGGCTGCCTCACCTCTGCCTCCTCTGTGCTCCCTGTCCCTGCTCTTGCCTCGGCTGCCACTCCTGCTCCGGCTGCGACTCCGACTGTAGCTCCTCCCACGGGGGCTGCCCCTGCGGCGCTCGTGGCGCTCCCGCTCGCGATGGGAGTCGCAGCCGCCTTTCCCATGCCGATCAAAGTCGCGGCGCTTGCGCTCATCCCGCCGCCTGTCCTCGCGGTTCCTGTGTGTTAGAGGAGACACATTTCAAAACCCGCTTTCATCCTTGTTCGTCAGGGGAGAAAAAAGTTGAAATGAAAATGCTATTTCAATGAGACCGTGATCGGTCGAAATGAAAATATGACAAATCACTTTTGTTACAAGGAAACATGAAAACAGAGTATAGACAATGTGTGTGTCACAGCCAGGGGACAAGTCACTGGACACCTGGGCCTTCATCAAGCTAAAAGCAACACTCAGGGGGGGTTGAAATGAACTGTGCAAATACAGCTGCATGGTACGAGCTCTAAGCAAGAACAACATGCACAATAGCTGTATCCCCATGTCACATGTATCCCGGTAGCCTCAGCCATACCTGGACTCGTTGAAGTCGGGGCGATTTCTCAGAGGACTTCTCCTTCGCCTGTTTTCTCTCTCCTCCTCTGGTGTTTCAGCCTTGTGGGGGGGGGGGGGGACAATGACGCTTATTTAAGTTTTCACTATTGAAGCTCAATTTATTTGCACAGGAAAGCAACTCATTGTCAGTTCAGATGAAGCCAGGACTTTTCAAACCCTCCATCCTCACCTCAACGACATCAGGCTTCACAGCAGGTGGCTTAATCTCCTCTTTGGGAGCTTCCTTTGCAACAGCATTTCCAAGGTAGTTCTTAGTTGTCAGACATTCAAAAAGTTTATCGACGAATCCCATAGTCTCTGCAAGGACAAAAAAACCCACCATGTGATCAGGATGAATCTTCTACTGGTGAATTTCATGTTTACAGTTGAGCTCGCTTACATTAAAGATAAAAACTAAAAGCTGTCAATAAAGAAAAGCTCAAGAAATCATCATTAAATATATCCCCAATATGAGACACAACAGTACACAACAGACAACACAGACAACCGTACTAACATGACAAAAAGATTAAAAAAAAACAAAACAACCAAATAAGCCTTGTTATTTCATTGTGAACTATATTCCTGATAAGTCAAGATACAATTGTAATGCTGTGGAGAGAGACAGAGTGAGAGTCAATTTTATAAAATCATGCAAAACACAGTACAGCACAAGACTCCCTCTGGTGGACTATTCAGGGATTTATAAGTAGTCCATGATGTTACAGTACAGCTGAATAAACAACTAGACACTCTAAAATTAAAAGATATAGATTGATTTCTATACATTTTAGTTGTCTGGTGACTTCTCAAACAAACGCTTTATAGCCATGATATCCCCTTGAGGACTGCATTCTATAAATACAGTACAAGATGGCTCCTTAACATGTTAGAAGGTTTATTTTAGTTTTTATTAGTAGAAACATAACTGAAAACATTGTCTGAATTGATAACCCAGCATTCTATACACTTGGCTGTGCTACAGGAGAGTAGTCGACGGCCTTTTCACTGTTGGCACAATGAGAGAAGAAAATCTTCCGTTTTTTTTCTCACACAGGAAAAACAAGCTTCATATAGAGTGTGTACCTTTTTGTAGGAAGACATCAAGTTGATCAGCACAAAGGGCTCGGAGTTCCTTCTCCGGTTTGTCCTTCTTCACAAGGGCCACTACATAGTTAGCTAATGCAGAGGGGTCGGCATCACATCTGCAAGTCAACACATGTATAATCAGCAACAGAGATCCAGAAAATTTATCAATTTTATGCTAAAAATTGTTCAGAAGACGGAACATTTACTGACAAATTGTTTTATGAAATAAGAAAGGGAGGTGACAAGACTATTTGTCCATGCATGCAACATATCAGGACTACGAGATGAAATATTGCAATAATAAATAAATCAAAAACTAGAAATCAAAATCTTTCAGGAAAATCAGATAAATAATTCAGTATAAGCTTCATTAACACATTTTGTATTTAATGAAAAAAAAAACAATCACACTACAACCCCTGTCAGCAAGCAGGAGAGTACAGCTATTGCAATAATAAAAAAAAGAAGTTTACAGCCATTGGCTGTAAAACCATCATATTTGTCACTTGAGCCTGAGCAAACAAGATCTGGTTGTCTAGTTAAAAAACAATCAGAGGACTTTGATAATGTAAACAAACAGGAACAACTTCCATGAAGAACCGCTGTGGCTTAAAACCACGATGAGGGACTTTACAGCTCATCCTTTCAAACAAATCCCCAACCTGGTCACGCTCAGTTCCCACTGCTACCCTCAAGCAGATGGTGCAGGACCTTAAAGGCCAGGACAAACGAACTCAGAACCGTCTTTTACCACAGGTACATAATCTGAGCAAACAGCTCATTGCAACTTGAATGAAAAGTGCAATAACTGACTGTTGTATGTTGTACAAGAGTGTATTTGATATCAGCATGTTTTACAGCCATTTTATTGATCTCTTTAAACCTTCTACCTCCTTTTATGTATTTATAATGTGGCACATGCATGGGACCACACCTTACAGTTTCATTGTTATTAACGATTCAATTAAATGTCTTACAGTGCCAAATCAAAAATAGTCATGTCAAGGCACTTTTGCCGAGAAAAACCCAACAACCTGCAGAACCAGACTCAGGGGGAGGCTTTCTGCAGAACCACTTCGGATTAGGGAATAGAAGGAGAGACAAGGATAGGACAGTCATGGCAGATTGTAGGCAGGGATTCTCCCTTCAATAATGACTAGACACAGTATTCCGACTCTTTGAGCAATGGGCTTTTTGGAAATAACATTTTTATTCATCAACCTGACAGATAAGCCAAACTCAATCCAAATTTACTAAAAACAATGTATTTGTTTAATCGCTCACATATGTTCAATAAACTCAACTTTGAGGAGCACATGTGTTCCACTGGCATCAAATGCACAACTATGGAAAATCAATCAAATACATATTGGTATTTAGTTTGCTTACAAACATATAGCTAAAGCGTCAGCTTGGAAGTTGACACTTTTTCGAGATTTGAATCAGGAGTAAAAAAATAAAGCAGATGTGTTGAGGCTGAATGGGTGTAGGTGCACAGCTGTTATAAAAGTTACATATCATTCCACCAGCAGCGTGCCTGCCCAACCGAAAATAACAGCACGACTAATGAAGCCAAACGGGCCTACACGGTGCACAACGTGGACCCCTTCGACCCCACTCGCTGATAGACATCGACATTTCACCACCTGCCCAGAAACAGGCCAGCGAGCGGGGATCGGGGCCGGCCGGCTAACTCGTGCAGGAATCCACCATCAGTTGCCCCATTGATGTGTGGCTTGTCCCCACTGGCTAGCCGGCTAATGGTAGCATGCTATGCTAAATGTCGTTGCAATTCAAACACTCACATTGGCTCCAGGAGCTTTGCCAGCCACGACTTCAGAGCTTCCACATTCTCTATGATCATCGTGAGGGGGACTGCAGTACTGTCTATAAAAAGAAAGTGCACGTTGTTAACTCTGCTCTCATCGTCTATGAATTTAGAAGCTTTAAGGCCTTCAGTCTTGTCTTCTTCACTCGCAGGTCGGACGAGAAGCTTTACGGCACGACAACACAAGTTCAACTGTCGCAACGCACGCCTGACGGCAAATGAACAATAATTATTAAAATATGTTAAAATATTGAAGATCGTTTCATCCCTTTTAGGGGGAAATATGTTGTTTGGACTATTTGATCACTGCATAAAAAAAGCAATCTTATATCTTATAAACCTTTTTTTTCCTGATGTCTTACATTCATTGTTGCAAATATTCTGGGAAAAAGCCACGTTTTCCTGCTTTTCATAAGTCCAAACATTACATAGTCTCAATTAAATACTGACAAACTAAAGGATATTAAAATAATAGAAATGTGTTCTTTATTTATAACACTAAAAGCCCCAAGCATTGGATGTAACTTAGTTCTTTCTTTCCTTTATTTGATCCTTCTATTGTTATAATTATACTGTTCGTGTAAAGTGTTATTGTTCATTGAATGCAATTTGTTCTATTGAAAATGTGTGACTAAAATAAAGTGCCATAGAAGGATATGTTCTCAATTTTATAGCGGTCAGGGAAATAAGAACAATAATATCGATAACGTTACAATGCACTAACAAATATCTAATCAAATAATGGATAATAAACGTAGTTGCAAATAAAAAAAGACTACGTTTTCACAGTGCGTGAACTACTTTACCCAGAAAGCAACGCGGGAGGTTGATCCTATGTGTCGTCAGCCAGACACCGGCGGCGTGGCTCTTCTCTTGTCAAACTCTTTCTATTTCTCATTAAAGCACAGAGTAACGAAGAACTGTTGGCCTGGCTTAAAATGACGGTACGTCAATCTCTTGTTTATTCACACCTCAGACTGATAAATGCTTGGAAGATGCGTGTTTCCCTCTGTGGACATTAACTTAAGGCAGCTGTTAGCTAAGTCAGCTAGCATGAGCTGTCGAAACCTCTGCAGAAAAAGACACTTGGCTTCGTTTGATCAGATATTAACAGCAGATTTAGTGTTGTTGTTTTTTTGGGGGGTTGCCAAACGATTTACTAATAAACCGCACTACGTTGGCTCATGATGCTGTTTTGTTTTCAAGGAGCGCAAAGGAACAGCGAAGTTGGACTTTTTGAGGAAGATTGAAGTGGAAATCCAAGAGAAATGGGAGAAGGAGCGAGCTTTTCAGCTTGACGCACCTACAACAATTGGGGAAAGCACAAAGTGAGAGACCCCCTCTTTAAATGGGCTGCATGATTATTTGACTTTAGTCCCGAGCTGTGCATATGCTAAGGAAAGAGTTCGTTGTACGAAGGAACGTGAGAACAGATGTTCTTTCTCTTTAAAGTATACATAATGCCACAATGCATAAAGCACCCATTGTTCCTCATGTATATTTAGCTTTTTATTGGTTGCCGTTGGGGAGATCAGAACAAGCTCTGCAGGTAGAATCAGTGATCATAAGTACAAGGCGAGCCTCTTGCAAGCAAAAAAAAAAACACAGTTCATCCCTGCATCAAATCCTATTTGTTCACAAATTACTGTTTCTTTTCTCACTCCCAGCAAAAACAAGTACTTTGTCACCTTCCCCTACCCTTACATGAATGGTCGCTTGCACCTTGGTCATACATTCAGTTTGTCAAAATGCGAGGTAAGGATTCAAAGAACAAGCACATTAACTTCAAGCAGAACTTTGTTTGCAATGTTTAAACTTGATGTTTTCAGATCACTTGTCTCTGACGTTCTGATCTCCCGTTTTGTTCTGACAGTTTGCTGTTGGTTACCAGCGTCTGAAAGGAAAGAATTGCCTCTTTCCATTTGGGCTGCACTGCACAGGAATGCCAATCAAGGTAAGAGGCTACATTAGCCATTTATGTGAGGAGGTATTGCAAACAAGCGTTGGTGCCATGGTGTTATAATGATAATTGTTCATTTTGTTTATTGAAATTGTGAGATTTCACATGCCACTATTTTATGAAAGAAATTCAGTATACAAGTCGCTTCCTGCAGCAATTTCTTTTTCTTGGGAAGTTGGAACTTGACTAGTACTGCTATCCTTACATTATTTGCATTGACATTGTTTCCTATTGGTGCACTTTCCAGTAGTAATCCCAACTCCATATTTTATCCACCAGGCCTGTGCAGACAAGCTGAAGAGGGAGATGGAGCTGTATGGTAACCCTCCTCAATTTCCTGATGACGAGGAAGAGAAGGAGGAGAAGCCACAGGCATCTGACGAAATCATCATCAAGGACAAAGCAAAGGGCAAGAAGGTCAGTATCAAAGAAGAAAAAAACCCATTGTTGATCCTTTTCGCTCTGACTTATATTTCTATGAATACCAGACATATCAATTTGACCTCTTTTTATTTTTACTGTAGAGTAAAGCTGTGGCCAAATCTGGATCTGCCACTTACCAATGGGACATCATGAGGTCTTTGGGCCTGAAAGACAATGAGATTTCCCAGTTTGCCAATGCTGACCACTGGCTGGAGTACTTCCCTCCTTTGGCTGTCCACGACCTCAGACAGATGGGCGTCAAGGTGACTAATCCTGAAAATTTAATGTTTGTAAACAACTTGTGCTTTATTTTTTTTGGGGGGGGGGCTTCTGTCTGGGAGGAACCATGCTTTGATTAATAAGATTGCTCTTCATATTAACACTATGACAATACAAGGACACACATACTAGCATTTCGAGTCCCCGGGATTTAATAGCACTGAGTAAAGTTAAAATGATTAATGTTGTTGTCTCACAGGTCGATTGGAGGCGTTCATTCATCACCACGGACGTGAACCCTTTCTACGACTCGTTTGTCAGATGGCAGTTTGTCATGCTGAAGGAAAGAAAGAAGATCAAGTTTGGTAAAAGGTAAAGTGGTCCTGTAAACCTTTCATGATTGGAGGAAAGATTAAGGAGAGAACAAAGTTGTATTTGTTGCTTTTTCACTTTACCTGAAGTGTCTGTGATTCTTTGTTAGTTAAAATGTTTCAACAACTGGAATTATTGTTCATATTTGGGTAGTTGACTATGATTATTGAATCTTTACCCATGACAACCCTGGACTGTCTTGCAGGTATACCATCTACTCACCAAGGGACGGCCAGCCATGTATGGACCATGACAGGCAAACGGGAGAGGTAAAGTGACTTCCTTTTTTCGGGGGACTAAACTTTCAGCCATTGTTTTCTATTAAACACTTTTCTGAGGGTTAATGCAAGATTTTAATCTTGTAGTTGTGTGTGTAGTTATGTGAGGTAGATTTACATTTGACTGTCCTTCACTTACAGGGAGTTGGCCCTCAGGAGTACACTCTCATCAAGATGAAGATGGTTGAACCATACACAGCAAAGTTCAAATCCAAAGTCTTCTATAGCAGGTAACAAAGACTTAACACTGTTGAGAGTATTGCACTTTTCCCCCCCCTTTTTAAATCCTCTTAATGAATATGGCAGAGTTCATATGTACAGTTGAAGTCCTTGCTGTTCTCTCTGCAGTGGCATGAAAGGCAAAAACATCTTCCTGGTGGCCGCCACCCTGAGACCAGAGACCATGTTTGGTCAGACCAACTGCTGGGTGAGGCCAGATATGAAGTACGTCGCCTTCGAGACGACCAATGGAGACATCTTCATCTGCACCGGCCGGTCTGCCAGGAACATGTCGTTTCAGGGCTTCACCAAGGAGAATGGCGTCGTACCAGTGGTGATGGAGATCCTGGGGCAGGTACTCGCTTTGCTTCTGTGCTGCTTCCAATTCCAACAAACTTTAAAAAAAATATGTATGACATAAAATAGATTATGATGTAGAAGAAGCAAGCAGTTTCTTTACATGAAAATATCTTTGAGATCGTGCTTAAAAACATGGAACCTATCAAAAGCTTCTGAAATACTTGAACTCAAGGGGATTAAACATTATTCCCGTGGTCCAAAACCGGCCCACAAGAGGCTCCAATCCTGCCCAGGAAATCATTGTTTTTTTGAATACCAGTGGACACAACATTACACAGACCGAAGCTGACACACCAGCCATCAAATGCAATGGTTATAGGAGAGTTTGTGGATATTTCACTCTATTTTGCACCATAAAATATCATTGACATTATGTTTATGTTAAAATTGTAGCAATTTTGGGTTTGTGAAAATAAAGACATTATCATCATGTGGACTCCGTGCCACAACAATAAAAGACTTCAAGGTTTAAATTTAAAGTTTATCATGGACCCCTTGAGCTTTGAATCAGTAAGTCAGATTCTGCTTTTTTTTTCATTATTATTATTATCATAGGATATCCTGGGCTGTGCCTTGAGTGCCCCATTGACCTCCTACAAGATCATCTATGCTCTGCCCATGCTCACCATCAAGGAGGACAAAGGTACGACTCGACAAACTTGCATCACACAGATAACCAGGAAACTGCACCGTTTAAAGTTTTGTTTTTGGATATTGTTGTTAAACATAATCTCATTACATCAGTCACACTGTGTTGTATTGTGAAGCGTCCTATTCCTTCCTTTTCCCCTTAATTCTGATTTTTTTTTAATATCGTCAATGTATTACCTTTTTGATTCAAGCTCTTAATTTACTGAAAGTTTTTGATCTTTAACTCTTTTTCAGATTAGCACAGTCGTAGACATTTCTACTTACTGCTTATAGATTTTTAGTGCCAAGCAAAGTTTAGTTTGGATGTATGTGGAATAACAAATACTCCTCTTGGATCTATGTGACTAGTCAAGAGTTCAAAAAAAGCTATCTAATACATTTTTGATAAAGATGATGAATTCCAAATAGAATTGCAGAGATTTTGCTTTTTGCTTCAATTCTGAATACACACAATCTCACAATATTGCATTGATTGTAAAATGATGGGCACAAAACATACCACGACCTCAGAAAAGCAAGTCAACATGGAACCTCGAAGTGTTTTTTTTTCTTGGCTGTTAAAAGAAGAGAGAAATGGCTGCTGTTTTCCCCCCGAGGTAGACCATTTGAAAACATATCAAATGCACCTAATTGCAGACCTCCTCTGCTTTGTTAGACGTCAGTATTATCTATTCTGGTCTTTGTTGCTGGAGGGGTGCAGTTTGTCTCTTTGTGTTCTGTGCCCCGTTGATGAATTTCCGCAATCGTAATTGGAATTCCTGAATGATGGAGTTGAAATGTCAGAAAGTGAGCGAGAGTGAAAAGTCCTCTCTATTAAAGTAAAAGAGACTAATGAGTGACATGTTGAATATCAGCTTTCAGTTAATTTCTTTGTAATTCTCTGCTATAATGGAATTGTTTGGACACTGATTAGTGTCAAAAGTGTAGAGTGAAGTTAAAAAAAAAAAAAAAAAGAAGCCAGGATAATTTCATGTGTTATGGCTCGGCTGTGCTTTCCTCAGGCACTGGAGTAGTTACCAGCGTACCATCTGATGCTCCTGATGACATTGCTGCTCTCAGAGACATCAAGAAAAAACAGGTGACCAGCCATATTTCAGAAATGCCATTTAAAATGTGTTTCAAGTTTTCATACACCGAAAACCGTTTTTTTTTTTTTTCCATGCTTTGTTTATCACTTGAAAACACACACACTATATTCTACTCTTTATTTACCTTTTATTAAACTTAATTTCTTTCCTCAAAGGCTTTACGGGAGAAGTTTGGAATTGAGGACAAAATGGTTTTGCCTTTTGAGCCGGTAAGTTAATCCAGCAAATGTCTCTTTGATTTTTACAGAGAATAAACTTAAAATACCATTTCAGACTCGGCTGCAAATTAAAAAAAAAAAAAAAGTAACATCTGTGTATTTGCTTGCATGACAGATCGCCATCATAAACATCCCAGGATTTGGCGATCTGTCTGCTCCTCTGGTGTGTGACGAGCTGAAGATCCAGAGCCAAAACGACAAGGACAAGCTGGCAGAAGCCAAGGAGAGGGTGTACCTGAAGGGATTTTATGAAGGGGTGAGCTCCTATGGCGCTTAATGAGTAGAACACCATTGCACAGCTCAGCAAAAAAAAAAACGCTGCCTCTCTGCTAAACCCCCGGTGGATACAACTTGGTGTATGATTTATCTCCCAGGCACAAATCAAGTAATTTGAACCTTAAAGCTAGAGTAAATTATTCATTAACGGACTTTTGGGTTCATGCTGCACTCGGATAGTTTAGTTCAGCTCTGTAACGCTGAAAAGATCAAGAATTAGCTGCACTGCATGGCATTCAAACGGAATAGGCCAGAGTCTTTTATTTGACATTTGCCATTTCAGAATCCATCGATAAATAAGAATTTTAAGGACTTAATCACAGTATGCGTGCATTCAGTCCACATCTTTGTCAGAAAGGCAATAACAGTGGACAGATCAGAATAGTCACACCTGCACCAGTGTGAGATTTCTCTTGAGAATGAATTCCCGTTTCAGATTATGCTGGTTGAGGGATACAAAGGCCAGAAGGTCCAGGACGTGAAGAAGCCCATCCAGAAGATGATGGTGGAAAAGGTCAGTTTGTTTCAAATTCACTGTGAAAATCATCAAGTGCAGTCCAGCAATGTTTATTGTGCATTTAGAGAGAATTGGTGTGTTTTTGAAGTGTCTTTCTGTCTGAATGATGGTGATTGGATGTGCTGTTGAATCGCAGGGGGAGGCCATGATCTACATGGAGCCTGAAAAGCAGGTCATGTCTCGTTCGGCTGACGAGTGCGTGGTGGCTCTGTGTGATCAGTGGTGAGTACGACGGGAGATTTGCTCGTAGATAAGTCTTGATACAAATACAAATTATTTTTTTTCTGAATAGATTCAATGTTGTACATTATTGTCACAGAAATCAGGATAAATGCCATCAAATCTGCTTTTACTAGTACATGATTCAGTTTTGTGTAAAATGGCCAACATTGTTTATTAAGACAAATACTTAGGTGTTGCAAAGTGTTTTTAATATTTTTCTGTTTCAAAATACCCTAACATGTAGAAGAAAGAGTCTATAGTAGATATATTGATCTGATCACTAAGGGTTTGTATGACGTGTGCTAAGAATTAAGTGTTATTAGTTTTTTATTATCAAATGTATTTTTCTTTCAGGTATTTGGACTATGGGGATGCTGAGTGGAAGCAGCAGGCCAATGAAGCGCTCAAGTCTTTGGAAACGTAAGCTATTAAGCTGAAAGACAAAAATAGTCGTTCCTGTCAGATTTTCTCCGATAGAGGACAGAAAACAACCTCAAATACTTTTACTGCTCGTCATTGTCAGCGGAAGGCTGAAGCAGATATCAAAGTACAAAAAGATTTTAATAAACGGTATTTTCTGAACGGTTTCTGCAACATGTTCGACAGGTTCTGCGAGGAGACCAGGAGAAACTTTGAGGCAACTCTGGCATGGCTGCAGGAGCACGCCTGCTCTCGTACCTACGGTCTTGGTAAGTTTGGCTGGTGTCCGATGACGAATCATGGACATTATGTAATGGCCTAAATTATACTTAACTGTACCTCAAGTTGATGTTGACAATTCTCCTTGTTAACCATGAATTTGACTAAAAGCTTCATGAAATGTCTCCTTGGGTTGGATTGTTTTGCGGTCCATAGATGGAGACAGAGGACCAATGAAAAAAATACTGAGCAACAACCTCTGCGTCCAGGAATAGACGGAGACTGAAGGCCAGCTGGCAAACAGTGCAGGACAGTGCAGTGCAGTCGAGGCATCCTCCAGACACACCCCTCAGTGTCAGAATATGGAGTTCAGTTTTCTCAAAACAAAAAAAGCAAACAAACAAAAAACTGTCCTTTATGCTGTTCTGGATCGTTCTCCTGGAGACTTGATTATGTCTTGTCCTTTCACTGTTCACCTCAACATTTTACATCTATTAAATGCAGCTCTCCAGCATATGAACAAAGTGCAGATTTTAACTATGAAGCGCTGCTTTTAATCATTACTCTCAATCAATCTGAATGCTTTTGATTGAAAGTGACGATGGGATTGACAAGAAATTAGGGAATATGAGTGCATGCAGCCACCTTCATATATACTGTATTGCTTAATCACTTGGCTTTAAAGTTCAACAGTAAATCTGTATTTTTAACACTGAGCACATTCTCACTTTTTCTTAAAAGTTCTGTTGCAATAAATAATGTACAAAGTTATGTTTTGCAATCATATCTTTGCAGACGGACACAAACATGCAATCAAGAAACTGGTTGCTGATTTAGTTGCTTCATTTCCAACTGAAAGTTGCGAAAATCAGCAGAAAATGCACAGATTAATGCGTCATCTGTCAAAACAACAGTTTGGTCTCTTGTGGTTTAATTCTGTGTATTTGACAATGGTAACATCTTGGTTTGTTTACAAGGAATTACAATAAATTAATTTGTCTTCGTAGATGTTTTCTTTCGCTGCCACGGCGTAAGCAGCTTGGACAAAAGGGCAAATTCAACAAGACTGACAATACAGAGGGGGGCTTGCCATTGTCTCCATTTACAATTTGTTTCGTTTACATGGGCGTGTCTGTGTTTGTCCCTCCTGGTGTGTGCGTGCATGGCGATTGGTTACCATAGGAACGCGGCTGCCTTGGGACGAGCAGTGGCTGATTGAGTCGCTATCGGACTCCACCATCTACATGGCTTACTACACCGTAGCTCACCTCCTCCAGGGAGGCGTGCTCAACGGACAGGGAAAGTCGCCACTGGGAATCAAGTAGGCACACGCGCACACACACACACACACACACACACACACCAACTGAGGCCTTGTTTTGTTTGCCTTCAAAAGACCGTAGACATGAACCCTAAGGAACAATCGCTTACCTGCAACAACAGATTTAATGCGTTCTATTTTAATTTACGATATCTGTTTGTTCAGATTTCAGATAGCAGACCCTCCCCCCCATTTCATTTTCAATCCCTTAGGGTTAGGGTTAGTTCACTATTTGAAAGTGGGACATGTGAACCTTAGGGACATTTTAAAGCTGATTCCATGGCTCAGTTCTGGGTCATGGAAAATTGTCGAAATTAGGAAAAATAAGTTATTAAATGTTTTTTTAACACATTTTATTTAGCTCTACTGTCCTACAATATCATGAGTTATTTGCACATCGATTGATAAATATGCCCCCAGTGTGTTTGTTGTCACACGTCCCTGGTTACTGTGACAAAATGACGGTACATTTCTGTTCTACCTGCTCGACAGGCCAGAGCAGATGACCAGGGGGGTTTGGGACTTCATCTTCTTCAAGACGTCCCCCTTCCCGAAGACGGACATCCCAAAAGAGCATCTTCAGAAGCTCAGGAGGGAGTTTGAGTACTGGTACCCCGTGGACGTCCGCGTGTCTGGAAAAGACCTGGTGCCCAACCACCTGTCTTACTACCTGTACAACCATGTGGCCATGTGGCCCAAAGACAAGTGAGTTGACGCATTTAACCTGACCTGCATTAACTCTGCTTGTTTGATCAGCTTGAGCCTTTTTTTTGTGTGTGATAATTTTGTCTGCATTTCACCAGGCAGATGTGTTCATAAAATCCCAAAACAAAAGGCACCTTTTGACAGAAACGCATAAAATCTGATGTGATGTGATAATTCAGTTTCAATATGCAGAATTGTATTACGACTGTGTTGGTTTATAATGTCACTCTACTCATCGATCTTCTGCTGTCTGAAAGAACAATTCTATCTAAATTGTATTTGAAAGTTAAGCAAATTATGGGCTTTTTTGTTTTGCTCACACAAAAAATTATTTTTGTACCTTTTTTTTTAAAGTTAATTTATGTGAGATTTTCCTTACTAACATTGTGTGCCCAGCCTTCACTGGATCATATCAGACAAAGAAATGCTTCGATTTACAAGATGTGTGCTCTTTTGGAATTGAGGTTAACTTGATGACGAAGGTGTTGAAGGTGATAAATCACACCATGAACGTTTTCTCTCCTTCAAAGCGGGAAGTGGCCACAAGCTGTGCGAGCGAATGGACATCTGCTGCTGAACTCTGAAAAGGTGTGTCCTGCGATAATGGTGTGAAATGTAATGCCATTGGATGTATATTAAGTCATTTCCACCAAGGAACCTTCTGGCTTTAAAGAATCAAATGGTATCACTGTTTTTTCAGATGTCCTTACTTGGATAGATCTAAAGTTTACAAGCTGATTAAATCTATCCGTTCGATATATATACAAGCATTAAATAAGACAAACCCATTCTATTAGAAGAATCTCTGTAATTATATATTGCTGACAAGTTTTCACGTTGTGTGAACCGCTCAATTAGAAATAATTTGAAAAAAGTTCAATCAAAAATAACTTGTCACCCCCCCAAACAATCTGTAGAATTTAAAGTTATCGAGTCTTTTTTTTGGACACTTTATCATAGTTGAGACTGATTTGTGATTGTTTAGTTTTAAAGTGCCCAGGACAGTCAGTTTACGATAGGGGTCTGAAATCATTTTTAAAGGAGGCAAAATAGTTAACTACTAAAATTAGTGAAACATCTAAAATGAAGAAAAAAAAAAAAAAACATTAGAAAAGTGGCTTCAAATGAAAAAAAAAAAAAGTACAATGACAGTCAAAACAGCTATATCAACTGAAACGATTTACCCAAAAAAATAAACCACTGAAGTCATGAAACATCAGACTTTTTTTTTTTCTTAGAGTTTGAAGCTGCAAAATGTATTTGACGCAAAAGTGGCTCCTTTAATCGTAAAGGTTCCAGACCTCTAGTTTGGGGAATAAACATTGTCTGTCTGAAAAACTAGATCAATTGAAATAAAATGAGAATGTGTTTTTAAGATTCTGATATTTGCAGGCAGGTGTGGTCCAACAGGCAAAGACATTTAAGTACCTTGCTGCAAAACAAAAATTCAACCTTCTCATGACAATAATGAACTTGTTAATTAACATTAAAGATGCGTGCTGCCCAGCACTTAAGTCCAGCTGTCGTCACTGCTGGTTTGCGATCGTCTGTAGTTTTAAACACAGACTTTAAGGTCGTTTTGAACCATGCTTTGTAACGAGCTTGTGTGGGCAGTCAGACTTGAAAGATTCTCACTGCTCACATCTGTGTTTTTGTTTTTACTCACCAGATGTCCAAATCGACTGGGAACTTCCTCACTCTCACCCAAGCCATAGACAAGTTTTCAGCAGACGGTACAGTCATTTACTTGGTTTATCTCCCTCCCACTCTTTGCTAATCTTCCACTGTTCCCCTCTCACTCCCCGATATCTTTGTCCTATTATCTTACAATGTGGATGTAAAGCTAATTCAGGGCAGATTAGGGAATTTTCACACTGCTTTGGCCACTTGATTCATTTTTCTGTTCCAGACTGATCCCAACTACTGTGTATATTGATGATCATTTACCTGCAAGATGCTCCTAATTCTTGTCCCATTTCCTTTTTGCCCCCTATTGGAATCATGGATTATTATGTATGTGCATGATCTCCATCCCTTCAGTGACTCCTCAGAAAAGCAAATACTAAATTAGCATAAGAGTTATAATGTTTTAAGTCAGATGTATTTCTGAAAGGCCTACTCTAAATTTCCCGTTGAGATGAAGCATTTCTTCTGGATCCTTTTTCTTCTTCATCCATGCCTCAATGGCACTTGGATTGACTCTGCTATTCCACATATCTTCACTCCATCTCGGGATTAGTTGAGCCTTTTCCCGACTGGTTTTCCTTTTTGTTTGTTTTGCACCTTTTTTATTTGTTCCTTCTGAAAGAGCTGAATAATAGATCTGCGTGTCTCTTGAAGTCGTCCCACCGTGGGGGCACAGAGCGTCATGCTCCGACAGCAGATAGACGTATTAAGTCGACTTCCTCTCTACGAGCTCACTGATGTCTGCCGGGTATCTGAAGTTTTCTCAAATGCTACAAATTTCTTTTTTTTTTTTTTACGGAGGCTCCAAACTTCACGTAGGTGCTGAAATGTATTTGGCAGAGAAAAGGAATGCGGTGTTCAGAGCGTGGATGTTTGATGTTCGATTCAGATTCTAAAGGCCACTGAGCCCATCTTGTAACCCGCCTCCTCTTTTCCTCTGGCAGGTATGCGTTTGGCTCTCGCTGATGCCGGCGACACGGTGGAGGATGCCAACTTTGTGGAGACCATGGCTGACGCCGGCATCCTCCGTCTCTACACCTGGGTGGAGTGGGTGAAGGAGATGATCGCCAACCAGAACAACCTGAGGACGGGACCTGCTGACACCTTCAATGATCGCGTCTTCTCCAGGTATGATAAGCCTCCCATGATAAGTACATCATGGGAGGCAAGGTCTTATTCAATTTTAAGTTAACGGAGAAGGGAAATGGGAAGTTTATCTTTCACCTCATTAAGTGGAGGTGTTTTTTTTTCTTTTTTGTCTGTATTTGCCCCTCAGCAAAGCACCAGTCCACTCATAAAAATCTGGAGGATGTTGGTATAATTGTAGTGTTTTAAAACTAGCAGTATCGACCATATGAAAGTAAACCCAAGCATCTGTAGTTGTTTTGCACGTTTCAGCAACAGAGTAATTCAAAGGGCTTCATATCGTGACAAATAGAAATGATCACTATAAGTGAGAATCAAAACACACAAGCACACAAAAATAACATGAAGTGCATGCAGTACAATAGTTGGAACTCCAGTGCAGCATAAAATGAGTCATTGTTTTACTAAAATGCAGCAAGTAACGTCTGGTGATGTCTTTGTGATGGCGTTAATATGGACTCGGATAACGGTCCATGCTCACACTAATGTTTCTATCTTTTTCATTGCTTCTGCACCTTTGATTGTAAGTAAATTATGCTTGATGATTGCTTGGGGCCAATCAAAAATAGGTCCTGGGCGACAGGAAAGCCCTCATTTAGTGGCTCTCAAGGTTATTTCCAATAATGTTCCCTTCTGCATACAGTTTCTGCTAAGCAGACCATTTCCAGCCCTTTGTAATGGGAGAAAGGCTTATTATTAGAATGCATTAGAGCATTGTGCCATTAAGTGTCTTGAATACTAAACATTGACCTTGTGAGTAGGAACAAAGTAAATCAATAGATTTATAGATTTTTAGCTGACCAAGTTTAATTTCAAATACTTTTTTAAGGTTCATAGCAGTGAAGTGTAGGAATATTGATTCACCCATGTGGATTGTCACCGTTTCACATACTTTTTAGTAATGGGGTTATAGTCTAATTATTTTGCACAAGAAATATGTAACTAATCACTAAAATATTTATTTATTTATTCATTCATTCATTGATGCACCTCCATTGTATCCCGAGGTCCCCTGGAGTACTAGTACTCTATTCATGACACCGTAGTTTATAGCACAGAGCGAATATCCAAATACTGTTTTAAAGCAGCAACATCCAAAATGAATTATTTATTTATTTAATATGAGGCCAAAGGTGCGTATGAATGATAACATTAGACTCGCTGAAACATGGAAATATTGAAAGATTTAATTATAGCCGTCTTTCAGAGAGTGTATTTTTTTTTCTCCTTTTGCTGTTATTTAAAAGACCATCCTGACACTGTTTGATACAGGTCGAAAAGACCAGGAGAATTATGCAGATTTCTTTTTTTTAAAGTGAAATGAACACACTGTGATTAGTTGCAGTGGAAGAAAGCCAAGCGAAGCGACCTAAAGGAGTTTCCTGAGAAAATCTTGACCTTCAGTGTGCTTTCAGTACAGTTACCTGCTGATCTACAATAGGTACATATTGCAGAGTGATTAAAATGTGTTTGTTTGCTTCAGTGAGATAAATGCAGGCATCCAGAAGACGGATCAGCACTATGAGAGGATGATGTACAAGGAGGCGCTGAAGACGGGCTTTTTCGAGTTCCAGGTAAATATTTTAGTGAATGTGGATACGACGTGACACAGAATGACGGAAGGAGTCCAGTATCGACTGGTACCTAATGTGCATTGAAGGCCCTTCTACACCATTAGACACGTTCACCGTGTGTATTCAGGCCGCCAAAGATAAGTATCGGGAGCTGGCCATCGAAGGGATGCACAGAGACCTCGTCTTCCAGTTCATCGAGAGACAAACTCTGCTGCTGGCGCCCATCTGCCCGCACCTTTGTGAATACACCTGGGGTCTGCTGGGGAAGGTAAGAGACACCGTTCCAACGTCTCGCCGTGGTCTTCATGTGACGAGTGGCTCGTGTTGCTCCGTGTTGAATTCTGAGGCTCGGCTCCCTTCAGCTTCTGTTTTGCTTTCAAGTGAAACGGAAAATATATTTGACTGCTCGTGTTGATTTGCATTTATGTGGCGCACCTGGGATCAAGCCTCTAAACCTCCCAGCTTTATGTGTGCCTGCAGTGGAACTGATCCCACTGTTCATTTACCTTTGTGCAGCGGCGGCTGACACATTTCCACAGTTGATGGGCTTGTCCGCGGGGAGCCCGTCTTCTTCACACTCCTTCTGAATCTTGGCAAACGACTGCACACGGTGTTACATGCCTTCAAAAGCACAGAGAGCCAAGAATATTTTTAACACTCAAATTTATGAATATGAAGGAGCGCTGCTGTGTGTGAGTTGTTTTTTTTTTTTCACCCAGCTGTCGCTTAGCAACAACAAAAAGCCCTAAAACCAGTATTTTTCTTCAACCATGTGTTCAGCACTGCTAGTTATGAGGCTGAGGGCCACTCTGGACACACGGCAATCTGTGAGGCGTCGCATATACTTGTGAGATATACATTTCAAAAGAACATTACATTAAACTAGTGAAATGATCTTTCCGTGCAGCAAGTTCATTTTACTTGATAAGAAGTCTTGAGATAAGAGTTTTAAATCTAGAATTAAGTTTTACCAGGTGAGTATCCTAAAGGATTAAAATAAGCTAAAAATGCGGTTTTTCTTTAGATCTAAATAGTTTCAATACTATCCAACTTGACGGTCGAATAATAAAGTGAAAAATACTTAATATCTTGTCGAAAATCAATGTTTAAAAACGAGAAAGACTTTCCTATTTTACGTAAAGATTTTTGAGTACGAGTACAGTCAGATAGAAGTCTTGAAATAAACTTAAATCTGTATTCAAACTAAACCCCAAAAATGTAAAACCAGACCTTTTTCACAGGGAGATGTTTTGAGTAACATCTCCCTGTGTAGTTTATGGGATTTGGATAACTCCAGTAAGCTTTAAGCCGCAGCATTTTATTAATACATTTTTTTAACTGTTTGTCTTTAGACCAGAAGACATGAATCATTTTTCCTCCTCACTAACTCCTCATCCTCTTTGCTCCCCGTTTCCCTCCCAGACGGGCTCTCTGATGAAGGCCTCTTGGCCTGTGGCCGGGCCGGTCAACGAGATCCTGATCCGCTCGTCTCAGTACTTGATGGAGACGGCTCACGACCTGCGTCTGAGGCTCAAAGCGTACATGCTTCCCCCCAAAAGCAAGGTCTGGTATTACGTCTTCACTTCACTATTGTAACTACTTTAATTAATTTTGGAATAAATATTGACGTTGGAATTGATTGCTTTTATATATATTTTATTTATTTATTTATTTTTTCTTAATGAAATCCAGCTCTTGTCTCAAAGTGTTCATTAGGCCTAGTAATTTAATTGGAGGCGGCAATATGTCGCAGCCTTTTCTCCCTGAGGTGTTGTTTAACAGTTTGATGGTCGTTTGATGTGGAGTACAATGATGCAGAAAATGGAAAAATGCCGCACAATAACGAGCCTCGGAATATCAGGCACCAGCAGCATAAAATGGAGCTGCGGTTTAACAGCAATTCATCATGCCTGAATCCAGTTTCGAGCGACTGAACACTTCCAGAGAACACTTCAGGTCTAAAGTCGCTCTTGAGCTCAAGCATAATTTGCTACTAAGATGATGAAGATGATCGTTATTAAAGAGATAAAGACACATTGGTATCCGAGTTTCACAAACTCCTCTATTTTACGTCATTCAAGCTGGATCCAAAGAATAAATATAAAGCAGATATACATTTTTTGTTTTGTTTTTTTAACTCTGGTTAATTCTTCAAAACACGTATAGTTTATTGATGTTGTTTCCTTATACTACTCAACTACACGACCCTCCTACATGTGCTATTCTTTGCAATGCACGTATGGTACAAACTCAAGTCTCTGTTCACTGTGGGGAAGTTAGTCCATTATTTATGAACAGTTTGGCACTTCGATAAATGTCTGCTGGAAGCGGGAAAGAAAGCAAAATGACTATTGACAAGATCTGAAACAGCCGATATCTCCTGGTTCCAGGACATAGTTATTGATTTGCTGCAAACGTATTGTTGCCATTGAGGCAAAATGAAAACATGATGGAAAAAGAGAAAAGACGGGAGAAACAGTCTGCTCTATACAATAAGAATAGTTTTAAGCCAAATGTCTGTTGGGAAGGCTGAAGTATGTTTTTGCTCAACCAGGAAAAGGGGGGCAGGATGTTAGACCACACTTTGAATGTGTTATTCATAAATCTGATTTAAAATTCAAATGCTGGTGGACATAAAGGCAAATTTGTATATAGTACCGGTAATAGTAACCGCTGGTAGTAACCAAACACATTTTACTGGATCCCAAATCGTTTCTTGCTCGTTTTATATAAAGAAAATAAGACTTACTTATTGACCATCAACTTGATCAATGTGAAAAAAAATGCATGGCTTTGTTCTGGAAATTAAATTATAGATCAACTGTCAAGCAATCGATAAGGCAAATATCAATTTTACCATTAGTAAGGACACAATACTTATAAAATGCTAAACAACTAAACCTTGAGAGAATATGGATGGAGTTCATTAACTATGTTAAGAATTTAAATCAAACTGATGAAGTAAATTATCGATTACTGTGCATCTCAGTTATTTACTTATTGATTGGATTGATTCTGCAGGTCTGAGCTTTGTTCATCCCTGAATGTATTATCACCCACTGGTTAATTGAATCGTTATAACAAGGAGCAAGTTTATTGTTTGTTTGTTTGTATTGTTTTTGTTTCACAAAAAGCAGTAAATTCGTGTTATTTATGTGATGTAATTTGTCGCTGTATAAAAGTTGAAAAATAAAAACGTATTTTTGGGGGAGTGGAGAAAATTGCACGGATGGAAAATAATCTCGCGATAAAGGTTTTCTGTCTCCTCTGCAAAAGATCAAGATGCTTGCAGCCATTTTTCTGCCGTCGTCTTTCAGTTGTAAACCGTGTTTGTTTTTTCTTCAACAGAAAGGTGAGTCAAAGCCACCAGGCAAACCTTCGCACTGCAACATCTACGTGGCCATGAGCTACCCGCCGTGGCAGCACAGCGCCTTGTCCCTGCTCGGCAAGCACTACAAGGTACGAGACATCCTCACATCCTAGCACAGTGTCGAGTCTGACATTCCGTTCGTAGGAAAAGTGCAAGGGGTCATTGTTGTCCATATTTGAAGAACTTACCGCATCCGTCTATTGTACGCCAACTGTAATTCTAAGTTTTTGCTTTCTTGACGTCGCTCCAGAGCAACAACGGCGTCCTTCCCGACAACAAAGTGATCGCGACCGAGCTGGGAGCGCTGCCCGAGCTGAAGAAGTACATGAAGAGAGTGATGCCTTTTGTTGCCATGATCAAGGTAAATCTGTTTGGACTCTTTGTGTGTGCAGAAAGTTGCTCTCCATCTCTCTACTTCTTTAATTCCTTGTCGGTAATCAATTGCAAAACATCTTAGTTGCTCTTCAAGGTTTGTTTTTTGTTCACTGCTTCGGTAACTCAACAGTTCGTCCACGAGGTGGCTTATCCACTGTGTTTGCACACAACTTGGCTGACGATTGGTTTAAAGTTTGCCTCAGTCATTTTGAAGAGATTATAGTGTACGTCTTCAAAAGCAGTTTTTTTTCTTCTTCTTCTTTTTATTGTTCTTTGTATCAAACAATGGCGGAATTGATTTCTACAAGTGTTGCGTTGACTTCACAAAGGAATTCTAGGAATATGTGTTCAGTCTGTTTATTGATCAAAAGGAAACAAAACACATTGACAGTGTTTTTTTTGTGTTTTTTTTCTTTGTTTGCAACATTGATCAAAAAAGTGTGAGTTTCTTATGTCAACAACTTGGCTGCAGTTCTGAATGTCTCGGTTCATGGTTCTCACCCTCATGTCTCACATTTGAGCTGCGTTGCTTCTGGATTCCTTTTGATTTCCGTCAGTTGTTCTATTGATCTCAAAGCAGCATTCACCAGAAAAACTGCTGAAACGATCACAAATAACGACGCGTTAAAGAAGCAACTGTGGTTCTAGTCACTGTTCTACCAAGCTTGTATACTGGGTAAAGGTCAAGTTGCTCGTAAATGAAACGGAAGCATGTTGCTCATTAAAATTTCACGTGTCATATCTCACAGGTGCTCTGGGCTTTGTTGAAGTGTTGCCGTTTCACTGCAGTGATCAAACAGAATGAAGCTAATAAATAATCATGATGAGCTCTGTATTGGTCCGCGCTCCGTCTCTCAAGCTGGTCTGGCGGCTTTCATGTTGTTTTCTCTCCCGGCTCACATTGTTTGATGTTTTTTTTTTTGTTTGTTTGTTCAGTTTTTTTGGGGCATATTTTTGACTTATAAAGCCCCCCTTCAAATGATTTTTACTGCTGTGGCATTAACATAACAGTGAACTTTGCGTGTGATGCCAAACTATAGACACGAAAACATGTTTTCTTTCGTAAAGAAATAAGATCCTGCATTGACTGTTATTCAATTCTATTTCTGCTTTTCACTCTTCAGGAAAACCTGGAGAAGAACGGACCCAGAGTGTTGGATCTGCAGCTGGAGTTCAATGAGCGTGCTGTTCTCATGGAGAACCTGGTCTACTTAACCAACTCTCTGGAGGTAGGCAGACGTTCCTCGAATATCTTTGTGATCTCACCCGACTCAGGACGATTTGTTTAGGTGAAATGACAACACCCACCTGCAAAAGGTACCAGCGCAGATCTCCTCAAAATGCAGAGTTAAAAGGGAGAGACTTGACTTGTTTTTGTTTGTCTTTTTTAATGCATATGAAAACAGTAGGATGCAGTTTCAGCATTTGCATTCTTCAGAAATACCTCCGCTTTTTTGGCCGAGTTTCACACTTCTGCAAAAGTTGAGACAATCTGCAGCTGTCAGTCTGAAAATCCCTTAATACTTTTGTCTGCGCTGAGGCTTAGCCTCGTCAGGAAAAAAAAAATGCAAGTCCTTAAGACCCTTTAGGGAAACCAGCACAGACTTCAGAGCATTGCAGAAATTATTCATATTTGTCCAAAAACATGTATGAATCAAAGTATGCTGTTTCAATAAATCCTAACTAAAGATAGGAGATACACATACCTTATCATCATTAATTCTAACACTGTGGTCCAGGAAATGTTTTTTTGTCAAGACTTTGTTTACATTTTTAATAATTTTCAGCAGCTAATTTCACCCCAGCCTTATGCAGACCATTCATCTTCTCTCTTATTGGTTTACAGTCGTGTTGCTTTGTTTCTCCTCTAATAAGTGGCAGAACACCAGCATTTGTCAGTGTGCATGACAAACAAACCTGTATGAACCCTATCTCGTGTGGAGTGCAGCGCTGATTATCTTTTTGACGTTGTTTTCCTCGGCAGTTGGAGCAGATTGATGTCTTGTTTGCCTGCGATGGTGATGACAAAGTGAAGGAGGACTGTTGCCCTGGGAAACCATTCAGCGTTTTCAGATCGGAGGTAAAAGCTTCTCGTTGTGTGTTGGCTGCTCAAACTTTATCTCCATGTCAAGAGATAAATTTGAGCTTATTTTTCTTCTGTTGCACCTTTTCCCCCCTCATGTTGTTTTGGTTGCAGATCTTTCAAGTGCATGTGCATATTTTTCCCTCTGCAGGTACTTAGGTGGATGTATGCATCCCCACTGTGGCAGTGATTTAAAAAAACAAACAAAAAAAACAACCCAAAACATTTATGTACTCTCAATGCAACCTTGTTGTTTTGTGTGATTTTTGCCCATTTCTCCAGCCTGGAGTCTGCGTGTCTCTAGTAAACCCTCAACCATGCAACGGTCTGTTTTCTACCAAAGTTGACATCCGACAAGGCGACACCAAAGACAGTGTGGTGAGAAGACTAGCCAAGATCAACAGGCTCATCAAAGGTTTGTCAAAACTGCAGATATTCGAAACAAGTCATTCTGAGCAAGTCCATATTTTAATTCATCTTGGTACTATTTAGTCAGAATGCATTCAGATGTTCTCTGATTAATCATCCTTGTGAAAAACATCATGGCTGGTCATTCAGATAAACAAGACACTCGTTATACAAGAAATGTTCATCACCCTGATAGTTATTCCTGTTCATCGAAGTAATCCTCTCATCTGGTCTCTTCTGCTTCCATCTGTCATTGTTGTTACGACTCAACCCATATGGATTTTCTTAGGCCAGATTCTGATAACTGACGTATCGGCGGATTAAAATGTTTTAGTGCCGGGGTGATAATTTCATCAATATTAATCTCGCTTGCTACGTTGTAATGAATGACAGAAAAACTGCTTCCAGAAATCAAGAAACAAAATTTCTCATTGTTCAAAAATAATGTAATTGGGCACTGTCCTCTGGAAGTTTAACATCATCATATCGGTTTTAAAAGAACTGTCCCTGCTCCAACATATTCACGTCGCCATCGAGCTCTGCACATGCCTGACGACAGCCCGTGTATTTGGATGAGGCGTATTGGAGCATTGAGCCTCCACTGAGCCAGTAACGGAACAGAACTCGCCACTGTGAGAAATTCGTCACCTGTGAGAAATTCTAATGACTCAGAGAAGTTTAGAGAGGCTTATGTCAGTGTGTGAGGACTCTCATTTCTCACTGTCAGACGAAAGCCAAGACATTAAGTACGGGGCTCTCTCTGCAGGTATTGGCAATAAAACTGTTCCAAAGCAGGGATCATATGTGTAAAAGCATTTCCTAAACTTTGAGCGTTCCTGGGAGAACAGGCTTTTGCATACTTTTAGAAACGGCAGAACAATACAGCAAAGCCAAGTCGCTGAGAAAATCTGTGTCCGTGGAGACTTCCCAAACTGCGTTTAAAGACCCTGTGAAATGACTTCTGAGTGGTACAGTGCATCCGTCAAATATTCAGTGCTGCACTTTTTCTGCTATGTTACAGCCCTATTCCAACACAACACCCCATAATGTCGATGTGAAAGAAGTTGTTCTTTTTCAAATGTTTGCAAATTTGTGAAGATCAAATCGCATCTGCATACGTTTTCACAGGCTTTGCTGTGACGCTCAGTTTCATCCTGTTTCCTCTGATCATCCTTGAGGTGTTTCTGCTGCTTAATTGGAGTCCACCTGTGGTGAATTCACCTGATTAGACAGGAGTTGGAAAGGCACACACCGTCGCTTTAAGGTCCCACAGGTGACAACATGAAGTCAAAGGAATTGTTTGTAGACCTCCGACACAGGATGGTCTTGATTCACCAGCGTGGGGAAGGCTACACAAAAAATTGTGCTGCTAATGAGCAGAGTTCACTCCAACATCTGAAGTTCTGAACCGTCAGGACTCGTCTAGAACTGGCGAGCCACAATATTCAGAAAGTCTCTCTCTGGGTGTTATTATTACACCTTAATGTACAAACACTAAAGGCATTTTTTCCTTTGTTTCTTTGGAACTTTTCACCGCCGACACCACTGGGAAAAACCTTATTATTTGAATTTCTCACAGTGCTTCATGTGTAAGAAAGCATTTGGTGGATGAGCAGCAGAGCTGAGCATATTGCTAGTGCCCATCAAAAATGAGCAAGATCTTCTCTGCCAAGCAGCGGTGAAAGACATTATTTTGGAAACACGTTTTCATGAAAGCGTTCACACCCTGCAACTCGATCTCTCCCACAGGCAGTCTGTGTTTGATGTTAAGTGGCGTGAGCTTATGTAAGAGCAGGTTAATAATCAGGCCAGTTTTCTTTGAAGACAGTTATTCTCTTCACTGTGTCTTTAATGTTTCTGATACAAACCCCCTCCACCCCTTTTATTTATTTTTTTTGCTGCCACTTTTGCTTGACTCTGTCTCCCTCCCTCCCCCTCACAGATCTGTCCAGAGTGAAGCTGATGCGGTACGAGGACCCCGTGTCGGGGCCTCGCCGGGTGCCCGTCCTGGGCCAGGAAGAGAAAGGCAAGCTGCCCATCTCCAACACGTCCGTGTTCAACGTCAACCTGGAGGAGAAGAAGATCACTCTGGCTGACAACGGCCTCAGCGCCGACATCGGGGACACTCTGGTTTATCTGGTCAATTAGGAAAACAGCCACTCTCCGACGCGCGGGGGGCACATTCAGCCGTCAACTCTCTGGAAACGATTCGAACGCATCACGAAAATGTCTCAACAGAATTGGCCATTTTTTTTTTCACCTGTAGATGCCTTCATGGTTTTTTTTTGTTGGTGTGTTGGTGATTGTACTGCTGAATGTGACCTCAGGGAATCTTGAAGCTTGTGGGACCTGAAAACTTTCGCTTCCATCTTCGTTTTCATAACTTGATATATTTGCAGTACAATTACATCGGGATTTTGGTTTGGATTAGCGCACAAACACGATTCTTCAGAGAGGGCGGAATCTGAAAACCATTTTGTATCTTAAGTTTTTATTTTTGTCATGGTTGCTTGCAAAGTATTGTAATTTTTCTCGAAGGTCTACTTTTTGAGGTCGGGCATAGTAAAAAAGCAAATACTCAGTGAAAATCAGGTTTGACACTGTAAAACTGATTTTTCTGAAATGTGTTGAACAAATATCAACAGGTCCTGTTAGTGCCTGAACAGCCACTCGTATTTTATTCTGCTCCCTACAGAGGGCTTGACGCTTTCAAATGGATGGTAATGTGTCTGTGCTGTTTTTTTTTAAATATATATACATCATTGAGGTATGCAACTCGTTTACTGTCAGCGCATCACACAGCTTTCCTATTTTCTCGCCGAGGTTGGATCTGGTTGGACTTTTCCAGAGGAAGAAAAAAATAAATAAATAAAGCTTCTTAAACAACCAGCTTCAGTTGATGACAAATTCTTTTTGAAACATTTTATTACCGGATTTATACATATGTGTACAAACCAGAGAATTCATCCACCCTGTTTTACATCACAAACACACTGAGACGGGACAATCGCACACATTCACATCCACACCGAGGGGCAATTTAGGGTCCGTTATCACCCAGGTGGTTTATTGGTTCAGTTGTCATTGTGGTGATCTTGCCACTGTTCCGAGTGTGTGTATGCGTCGGTGTGTGATTGGTTGATGCAAGGCAGGTGGTGCGTGCTGAATGAGCTCCCTTTCACTTTTCTACAACCAACAGAGCCAGTGTGCGAGATCCTGTGTACCAATACCTGCAGAGAGGGAAAAGTAGTGTGAGCATAACTCGGTGAACTGTTGAGGGATATTAACAATTGGTGTTCAGTAATAATTAAAGCAGTTGTTGTTGGAGTGCAAAGTCCTTTTTTATTTAGCATTGTCATGTTCTCCTGCCTTTTCCAAATCAGTTACTAACTTACTGATGGTTTGTATTGACAAGGCCTCATAATCTGAATAGTAGCAGACATTATGTAATTAATATTAAACCATTATTCCACCTATGTTTGCAAATTTAGAAATTGTATGTCCAATATGTAGTGAATAAAAAGCTTTGAGCTCAGGATGGAAGTAGGTCTCTGCATGTGGTAACTCCTAATTACGAGGTTCATGATCGCACCAAAAAAACAGCCTAGATAATAGGTTGCTGCCCAACAAACACTCAATTAGTTTATCAGTCCTGTAGTTTACGTTTTCTGCTCTGACTAATGATTTTAAAGTGTGTTTCTCTCTTTTCCTTGAAAGAGTTCTTTTTTAAACGTTGTCGACCAGCATTTGTCAAACATGAGTCCATTATAATCCAAGGATTTAGATATGTTAGTGAGAGTAATTGCCAAAGCACAACACTGAGAGATCAGTGATGAAGCAGTTAGAGATTTCTTATGTCTCAATTGTAAATAATGGCCAAAAAAACCCCCACTGAGGATAAACAATCAAAGGTGCATAAGAAGTCTACAAAATGCAGCAAATAGAAGTTGAGGTTTTATGACATTTCACTGTGTTCTGCTGTCTGGAGAATAATCTTAAAAATATTTTTGAAACGTTCAAATTTTGTAAAAGGTTTGCAGTCTTTAGTGTGCACAAATGCAACAAGCATGATTTTCATTTTGTTTTGGTCCACTGGCCTTATTTTGAACAATTCTGCCCCTCATCTCTCTTTTCCTGTTTATTCCTGTGTTGCCCTCTCAGGCAAAACGTAAACATCAGGTATTGTAACTAAAACACATCTTTCACTTGCCAACTTTTCACTGTAAAGACTTTCTGCTTGCCTCGAGGGGAAGGCTAACATTTACAGTCGGTCTTTTATAATACGTCTCACAAATGTCAAGGAATCTGTTAAACTTGTTTCACTGTGTTTGTACCAATGCTTGCCATAGAGATCTGTTAAAATTTGTGTGTGCTTCTTGCAAGATTTCAGGATCCAGAGATCTGCCCCCCCCCCCCCCCCCCTCTTCCCATTAATGCCTTCATCCACATTATTATGCCAGACAGTCATGTTCATGCACCCCGATGTGTATCTGCCCTTTTCTGCATTTGCTGAATTAGCAGGGTGCACAGTGAAGTCTCGGGCTGAAGACAACTCAGAGACTTATCTCTGTCACACAGCTTCTGGCCAAGCCATCTGACTGCTGGTTTATCTGCTCCAACACACACCCTCTCGCTGGGAAAGTGTCACTCTGCCCCCTCCTCCACCTCCTCATTCCTGCTGACTCTCCGCTCGCTCTCCTCTCTCGTCTCCTCGTCTCATTGCTCTGGATGCCAGTAGCTCCTAGTCATGGAGGAGACGGCAGTCACACACCAGTAAGTGTTTTTTTTTTTTTTTTTATGGTTTTTTTGGTCCCTACCAGTACATGTTGTCACCTTTGTACACAACCAGAGTCGGCCAACAGCTCTTTTATCTTACCCTGCTTCCAAATGCCGCTGTTTATTCATTTATAACACTTTGATGAATGACAGTAAAAAAAAAAAAAAAAAATGTTTAAGCATTGTTCATCAAGTTCCCTGTTTTTGCTTTTCCTGCTCCAACAAAAGTTTAAAACACTGTTATGTGGTGGAAAATGCTTCATCTTTTTGAAACATATAATGTCAGACCAGGACGGCCAGTCACCTCTTCATCCACGTTTGGAGACATGGAGGTTGAAGTCAACTGGACTCCAAACAACGCGCTTGCCGTCATGGAACCCGTACTCACGCAGCCCGGCCTCGGCGTCACCACAACGACCATCACCACCATCACGCAGACGGGAGGCGGCTGGACCACGGGCCTGTTTGATGTCTGTGAAGACCGGACCACATGTAACACAAAACACACAACCACACATTGTGTGCAGCGCCGCACTCATTCTCCCCACAGATCTTCACCACTCACAATGTTAGTGCACTGTGTTCTACATTAGTATGCAGATGACATTGTTACTTGATGTTGTTTTGTTTTGTGTTTGAGCCATCTGCAAGATTCGGATTTCTTGAATCCTCACGTCAAACTATAATGTAAATTAAATTGTAAAGATATAGTTAGGTGATAAATGATCCAAAAGTGGCAGGATAGAAATGCAGTCAAGGAGTTTAGATTTTAGTGTTTAGTTAGAGTTTAGTTTCCTTCCGTGGTTCACAATCATGCATGCCAGGTTAACTGGTGACCCTAAATTGTCCATAGGTGTGAAAGTGCGTGTGTGTGGTGCTGGGATCGGCTCCAGCGCCCTGCAACCCTCGACAGGATACAGCAGTACTGAACATGGATGGATAGATGGATGCTCTTCCTGTGTTTACATATTCTTCCACAACTCAGAAACATGTATTTGATATTGATTGATGACTTTAAATTGTTCTGAGATGTAAAATTATAGTGTGTAATTGTCTGTTCTGGTTTGTCCTGTGGTTGACTGGTGACTAGATTACACTCTGCCTTCTCCAAGATACGGCTGAGATCAACTCCAGCATCCTGCAACCCTAAGTTTTATAAGTGACATCGACAATGGATGGATGGATGGATGGTTATAGTCAAACTAAACAATAGGGGAGTATCACTGTTTGACTTAGGAAAACTATGTTTTCATCACTTAAACCGTGCCTTCTGATGACAGTATTCTCTTTCAGATAGATCTGCCTTGTTTTGTTTTTGGATGGTTGATATTGATCAGTGACGCTTGCCACATTACTCTGTATCGAGTCCCGCTGCAACCATATCTGTGGTGTTTTGTCTTGTCTGAAAGGACTTTTTATTTTTTTCCAGCAGATTGTAAGGATCAGGATGATATATCTTGCGGAGGTCACATTAGCACTCTTGGCGATCCTAAAGGGAGCTTGCTTGCTCACTTCGCACTATTCAACCCTGGATCATTACTCAGCCACTTCCTTGCTGATGTAGCAGTCTTGCGAGTACTGGGCGGCCTTTCAGCAACCATCCTGAGTTCTTTTTTCTTTTTTTCCCCCCTGAATTGTACAGTTGGAGCACAGAATTCATCTCTGAATGAAACCCTTTGGAAAGTATTGTGTTTTTGAGTGTAAATGTTTCCCTTTGTGCACCAGCAGGCATCCAGAGTTAAACACCCACAGGCTACACAGCTTTTTCGGTCGCTGCGCTTTAATACTTTTTAGTTGTCTCCTGGGCTCTATGTGTCTGAATTCATCAGTGTTCTAACTGTTCTTCCAGTTTGTTGATTTCGGTTTAGTTTTCATAAAACTTCCATTAAAAAAATGTCAGTCTCCCCCACATTTACTTGCTTTTTTTATATTCTTTGCGAGTATTTTCTTTTTAAATGTCACATGGAAACTAATTACTTAGCTTGTTTATTTTCAACATGATCAACTGTAGAATAGAGCGTTGGTGGCACTCACCAAAACATTGGAGGCTGAAATGGAGGTGACAGGACTGACGGCGTTAAGGTTTTTCACTGGAAGTGAGTAGAATGAACAGGATTAGGAGTAATTAAAAAATGGTTCAGCTTATGTTCAACAGTTTGGTGGCAAACTGAGAGAGATGAGGTTGAGATAGTTTAGTTATGAATGTAAATGCAAAACAAAAACCCAACAACAATGTTTAGGCTGTCGCTGCCAGGTGAGAAGACCAGAGTAAAGTTGATCCTAAAACTTCCCTCCAGAGAGAGAAGTGAAAGAAGATGATCTGCTATCGCAACGCGTAAAAGTAGAAGATATCAAATGAAGGGAGAAAATGTTTTCTTTGGAACACAGTGTGAAAATAAAAAAAATAAAAAAAAAAGCTTAATAACTCATTTCTTGAAAATAAAGTAAAACACTCAGACACAGATATTGATTCTCGCTTTAGTTGTGTGGGTGACACACACACACACACACACACACACACACACACACACACACACACACACACACACACACACACACACACACACACACACACACACACACACACACACACACACACACACACACACACACGCGCATGCAAACTCCGCTCTATGTTCTCAATTTGTGCTTGCAGGTTTCCTCGGGGCTCTGATGCCCTGCTGTTTGGACCTGAGTGTCGCTCACCAGTATGGGGAGTGTGTGTGCCTGCCTCTGCTGCCGGGCTCCACTTTTGCCATGCGAGTTGGGATTAGAGAGCGCTTCAAGATTCGAGTAAGAATCTGTATTATCCACACTTGGGACATGAATATGTGTGTTGCTTGTTAGAGAGACTCTGAACATCGGACAAGCTCGGGACTACGCGAATCTAAACAAAAAAAAAAACATGCAGCAATTTAGAATCTTCATTAACCATAAGAAAAATCATAATATAATCAATTTGAAAGTAACACAGTTCCTCCTTTCAGTCAAAAAATATTTGCTCATTTTGAATCTGAGGGTGAGGGTTGTTTTTTTTTAAAGTTGTTCAATGACACATAAGCTTTTCTGTTGGCAAAATAGCTGCTGGCTCATCAGACCTTAAAACAGTGTGAACATATAATTGTTATTACAGCAAAAATGACAATCCTAAATTCTAAAATGTTGTCTGTCCCTGTACTTTTTTTTTTCTGTGTGTTTGCCTGTGTGTTTGTATCTGCTGTGCATGTGTATTCACAGGGAAGTGTGTGTGAGGATTGGACCTCGGTGTGTTGCTGTTACCCTCTGGCTGTTTGTCAGATGATAAGAGAGATGAAACAGAGGATGAAGACTCAAACCTATCATGTGTCCACTGCACTCCAATGCTCCTGATCAGTTTCTAGACATTGAACAACACCTGATCCGGGAAAACTGCTGCAGTTTTGATGATACCAGGAATACAAAAAGACAAAATGCTTCGAGAAGCATCCAGACGAACATGAAGTAATATGAAATACTGTCATTCTGTCTTGCTGTTTATTTCAGTTTTGTAGATGTAAAATGTTGTTGAAAGATTGATTCATTGAGGTTTCTGTTCAAACATGTGGTTGTCACAGTTTTTAAACAGCCCTCCCTCCATCCATCCATCCATCCATCCATCCATCCATCCATCCATCCATCCATCCATCCATCCATCCATCCACTGTCTGTCTATTTCTGTGACAAAACAATTGGATTGGAGGTGAAGTGACTCACTCCAAACAGTAAACAACTCCCGTGTAGCACGACATTCCAAAACCAGTTTCCGCTCTGCTCGGGAGGGGGAATTCTACCACCTCAGCAAACGCTCTCACAGGTGCATGTTTGGGCAAGAAGAACCAATGAAACAATGAAATCTTCCATGATCTTTTTGTCGCAGCCACTTTAGTTTGTCTCGCATGCCAAAGGTCACCAGACACATTAAATGCATGCGATCCCCTTCAGAAAATGATGGACAGCTGATGTGAGGAAGCAGAACGCTATTAGACCCTGAGGCATACGAGAACACAACTTTTCATATGGGACAATAACTATAAATCAGACTAATGACTCCTAATGACTAATGCCTACGTTAGAAGAGCAGCGAAAAGAAGAGCTCTGTGCTGTCTGACTTTATAAATCATTTGGCCTTTTGAGTAAGTGTAATTGCTTTTGAGACTGTTGAAAAATAGATTTCAGAGTATCATTCAGTATGCACAGCCACCTGCCACCTGAGTGACGACCACACGGCCACAGTGTAGCTCTGATTATAGTCAACAGTTCAAGTGGAGTTTGGCGAAAAGAAAAGCCAATTTCCATATTTCTGTTATTCTTTCATGCATGTATTCCCCGATTCACCCTCAGGCATCAGTTCTGCTATTAATCCAGTCCTGATTGCTTTGGTTCCGTGAACCTGAAATGCCAACCACAAAGAACGGAAATGAAAATGTTATTCATATACAAAGCAGATGGGTCCTCAAAGGGCAAATATGTAATTTACCTCTTACAGATGTGGTCCCCCCTCACCTGGCAGCTGCTTCAAATAAAATAGGGAACGGGAGAAATTGGTTTGGTGTTTAAAAGGAGAGAGGTGTGAATGATGAACTCTGATCACGTGACGCCCAGTGCAGATTTGACTCTCATCTGCTTTGAGCAAACATACTCACTCAGTATGACATTAACCGATCAAAACTTCCTTTCCATAAGTTATCCCTTCCTTTCCTTCATGTCTGAAAAATTTTCACTGAAAATACCGTTGGCTGAAGAGGGAAAACGCTGCTTTGCATATCGTTGTAATTCACATACCAGTTTATTCCCACTGTGGACTCTGAATTCTCACTCTCCACAAAAGACACCCCCCAAATAAACATTCTTCCATGCGTCTGTGTATTCATGCATATCAAAGACATAAGAGCAAACAGACAAACATTTTGCGACTTACAAATTCCCAGTCGAACAAGAAAATCTTAAAAACATATGCTCGCAGATTGCGCTATTGCTTACAAGAAAACATACTCAGTCTACAGTAGAATAGGAATCAACACACAAGGTTAAAACAGCTTGCAACTGCATTTAGAACCATCACTTGTGCATTGAAAATTAACTTAACGTTATACAGTATATTCGTAAAACTGTCACTATAGGAAAATTGCATCTTACGTGTGCCTGTTTTTGGCTTACTTGTTTTCTAAGAAACCCTTGACGAATAAATCCTCCTGCAGCTCTGCTACTCCATGCCTATTGGGGGTTGTTATTGAGCAGGATCTGCTTCAAACAGACTTCCATTCAAGCACTGTGGTAAAATCCCTCCCTCCCTCCCCGTGCTGTGACCATGCCGTTAATATTACTGCCTCGCCACCACTGGCTCTCAGTTGGGCTGCTAAATTGGAAATCTATTTGCACTGCAAATCAAATATTCTCTCTGCGCGTCCTACAGAATCCTTCAAACTTTATCCATATTTAAACAGATTTTTTAAGCACCCATATACAAACCTATTAGCCTCTCCAAGCTTCTGTACTGCTCCTTTAACACCAGCGTTTGTCATTCTAAGGGGCATTAAGCCATTTCCCCCAAGTACCAATTTTCTAGTTTTGAAGGGTCAGTTTATGCTAAAGTACCAGTATTTATCCATGCACAGAGTTTTGGAGATATGTGCCTCTATCCAAACAAATTTCACTGCAACGACTTTTTTCCCAGCCCAAATAAATTAACCAGTTCTGTATTAATAGGTGTTTTTTTTTTTTTTATTATTATGTCCACTGCCTCATTATGCAGCCCTATAGGATAAATAATAGACACCCTCTATGTATAATGCTATAAAGATGTGCACCACCGTAAACTGCAGCCTCCAGAATGACTATAAAATTGAATCAATATCTACTTACAACAGTCTCAGAGATAAATTTTGTTATAATCTATGTGACGGTGGGATTTATTGTACAACTCTTTTGTTAGACTGCTTTACCTCGAACTAATTTCGCCTCATAAAACTGCACCTGAGCATATCTTTTCACATGCTATTTGATTTAGTGCTACTTTTATCAAGAGGGACCACAAAATAGCAAATGATATCAACCTCACTTTCACAGTTAATCCCGAAATCCCTTTACCATGTCACCACAATCACTACATACACCTCTGCCAAACACACCTTCATGTCTGCACCATTAGGGGTCAGTGTTGCCCCAGAACTGGGCCACTGGGTTTTTTTTTCTTTTGTGATCTGCAGCTCCCCAGCTGGGTGAAATCCGTCTTAAGTGCTGATGTGGGGGTCAGAGGTTAGACTTCCACAGCAGCAGTAGAGGTCAGGATTCGGAGGAGTGAAGCCCTTCCCTCAGTCAGCACTCGCACCGTAAAATATCCCCACTGATGTTGTTTCCTGCTGTTTCAGCACCAAGACGACTTTCCCCACAGATGCATCAGGTGTAGAGTACAGGCTGTTATCGACAACAGCCCCTCAGGGAGGACTGTGTGTATGTGTCTGTGTGTGTGTGTGTGTGTGTGTGTGTGTGTGTGTGTGTGTGTGTGTGTGTGTGTGTGTGTGTGTGTGTGTGTGTGTGTGTGTGTGTGTGTGTGTGTGTGGGCAGATGGAAACGTGTGTGCGATACATGCCCATGTATCTACAAATGGCTCCTACCGTGATGGTGCTCATTATGGGCTGTTAGTGGCACTGTGAAGTCACCACTGGACCTGTAACTGCACACACGTATCAAAAAAAAAAAAAAACAGAGCCTCCAAAACAAGGAAGTGAAGACGGAGTGTTCTGGCCTTCACATCTCTCCTTCAGCAGCAGATCTGTCTTTGCTTTCAACAACAATTATTAACTGCTTCTGCCTCCTGTTTGCTCGTGTTTTGTGGGAAAAGAGTGTGGGGTAAAGAGAAGGAGAGGTGTGGAGAGACCTGCGAAGCCGGAGCAGTCATCCCCCTGGTGATACTTCTATCCAGGACAACAAGCACCACCTGGGGTTTACGTAACACAGATACACGCACACGTTTCCCCTCCACACGCTCTCGCTCTCCCCGTATCACTTTCTCTCTGATGCCCTTTTTGTCTCATCCTCTTGGTTCGGTCGCCCTCTGTTTTTCATTCTGTCTTCCTCCTCATACGTGTTGTCATGGTGGAAGTGGGCTTGGTGGTGGGGGGGGGGGGGCATTCAGCCGCTTTTCAGCCCTCCAGCTAGAAGCTTGTTGTATCGCGGGCTGCGTCGCCACCTCTTTGGTTCTGTTTGACTGTGATGACGGACGCTTAGAATTCATTGGCGCCGCTCCACTCCCACAGGCGAAGGAGGCGCCTGTGTCGATTTTTCTTTTTCTTTCGACGACAAACAGGCGGACGATTCCATTGTAGGAATGATTTGACTTGAAAAACCTCTGTCACACACAGGGATTATAATGCTCGAGATTTGCCTGCCTTTGCTGGGTTTGCTCCTCAGCAGGACTGTATTCTTTGCTGAAGAATTCATCGTGAAAGAAACGGGTGGATCTGATTTTATTTTTTTCCTCATGAAATAAGCTGTTCATCTTTTGAGGTTGTTAAACATGAACTGCTGCCAGAACTGGCTCCAGCATTAATTAAAATAAACAAATATGGGTTGTGTTTACAAATTTGTCATGGATCACACTGAATTATATGCTCATCTTTAAGAGAAAAAAAAGAATGTTTTTGAGAGCAGTAAGCCAGTTATAAATTAATTTTGTGATAACAATGGATTACTTGGATCCATTTTGGAAATCCGGCCAGATGTCATTGAGCATGAAAAAGAAGAAACGCGGCTTCAGGAGTAAAAGAAATTGAACTGATGGCACGTGGCGGATTTGAACATTCTGTGTAAACTTCAGCAACATGAGGCAATGATAAACAAAAAAGTTTCAGGCATTTAGAATGTTGCTTGTTTACGGAAAAGTAGGTTACGTTTTAAGGTCATTTATCACCAGTTCATCTTCAGGCCTCCTTGTAAATCAAAAGTGGTGAATCACTTTAAAACAGAAACGTTTCTGTATCAAGTACCAAAAATGTAATTCTTTCTTGTTTGGACACTCCAGAAAAGGAGCTCCTGCTTCTGGTTTCCTCCCACAGTCCAACTTTTTCTTTGATCACCTATAGAGTTCCTCTGCATAAATTCAAAACTTCAGAGCACAATTTAAAAAGAAAAAAAAAATCTTTTGCCTGAAAAAAAAAGAAAAAGGAAATTGAACATTTTGATGTGAGAGCGAGCTATGAAACGATACATCCCAGGCAACAGATACCGCTACTGCATGGTTACCTTTTTGATTTGTTCCTGCAGACTTGGAGGACCCACATTGTGTGACGTTAGTGCCGAAAACCAGTCCTCAACATCCAGCAGAAAACCCGAGGGGATAAACATTCCCTTTGATGGCGCCATGATGGCTTCTTTCTTGTGACAACTTCAAAGTAAATGTTTGGGTCATTCCTTCAGCTTGCTTGGAGGACTGCTCGCCATTTCACTGTGCAATGAGAAATACGGACAACACACCTTCCCCACAGAAGCCCTTGCTTCACTTTTTGGCCCAGTTCACGCCGCATCGTTTCTGCGTTTTGGTGTCGGGAAAGTTTTGCGTTTTGAAAACGATGCCTGAGCATGCAAACCTCAAACCACCAAGAGCAGAGATGTAGTCTAATGATCTGCCTCCTGCCTGATTGATTTACATTTTAAAAGAACATTTCCAATACACTGTCATAAGTTGTAATGATCTGCATTATAAGATAATAATTATCTGTTAAAACCCCTTGACACATTAGACTTCACTTCACAACATTTGTTTACATTATCCTTTTAAACACTTTTTGCTTTTCGGGGAATTATTTGGTTTTGTGAAGAATGTGAACTGTAATTATAGCCTTGTCAAATGGGAACAGGTCTGTTCTGTCAGCTAAGCTCGTTGCCATTTGGCTCATCTTGAACGCAACAATAAATGTACAAAGATTTAGACTGATTCCAACCTCTGCCCGGTGCCAAGTGATTCCCTTATAATTCACAATTGAAGACAATATTATAAAGAACAATTCTTGAGTGGAACCATTTGTGCTTTTTGTTAAATTTGCAGTATCAATGGAGTAATTTAATTCTGTGAGATTATAATTAATCATATTTACTTTACTTTGCTTTACTATAATGTACTTTACTGTAACTTGCAAACCATGACTTTCTTTAACAACATTTTCTGATAAAACTTTAATCAATATCATTTTGGTAGTTTTCTACCCAGTACCACTCTGCTGAAGTTTTGTTTTTTAATTATATACTCCTGGCATGGGATACCAGCATTTTAACACTTATTCCACATCATCCATTATTTACATCATAATGTTGTCTCATAAATATTTCTGTTTCTTGAAGATGAGGCCAGGCTGTCATAGAGATTTCTGTTTTTGGAAGACGAGCTCCAGCTCCGCTGTCGCCTATCATCATCCTTTAGGCTGAGAAAACTCCTACAGGCCGTTTTCAGCCTGTCAGTAATGTCACATCAGTTTTTCTGTACTGCACGTCTTCTTTACGTCTCTCTGTACACATGTGGCTGAAATCATGTGCCCTATTAGTGCGTACAGTATGTATTAGTGTACGGGGTGCCGCACGGCAGGCTGGGTGTGAAGCTTTTGTTGCGGGCTGCCATGTGTTGCATAAGGTTTGTTTTTTTTTATCTCCATGCCGCACTCACTTCCACCGTCCTATCATTGATGTAAGCGTTCTTTCATCTGCTGCCTTCAAGTGTGTGTGTGTTTGTATGTGTGTGATTAGAACATGTCAAAAGGCTGCTGTGCTGAAAAATGTGTAGGTGTGCTCTGTGAAAGCAGTCGCAACCCTTCAGAGAGGATGAAGTGAAGTCACACAGGCTCTCTTTTTTGTGTTCTCCCTTCTCTCCGTCATTGCGCTTGTGCCAGACTTCAGATGCGGACCGGAGCCTTTTTCACATCTTAATTACAAACATATCTGCTGCGGCGTCCTGATAATTAAACCAGAAAAGGTTTTGACTCGTATCTGCAACATCTGGCAAAATAATTATGTCAGAAAAATAGGGAATCAGGACTTGGCGCTATAATAGCCTGCAGGATCCAATATTCATCCTAATTACAAACATGGAACTGAAAATATGACTCATAATGGTCAAGTAAATTCCTTCTGCAATACGCTGTCCTATTGAATGATGATGTATAGAACTCTGGATTAAATAATGAAAAAAAAACATGATCTACAGTAGAGTTAATCAGTACAGTATTCATATGTCAATGCGCCACATTAAATATATGGCATTCTCCATTACTAATCGGGCTTTTCTGAGTTTCCCACCCTCTCATCATGTTTTCCCAGAAAAGCAATGTTCAATCCTTTCTAAAATGGAATTATTCCGTATATTTCCAAGAGAAAAGCTGCGTCAAAATGCTGCACCGTTATTTCCTCTTGCTGTTTTGTACAAAAGCAATAAACATGGCAGGGACAGGAATCGTTGTTGCACCATTAAAGCCGGCAGTGGACGAAGTTACAGAACCAAATCAATTTCTGCCTCAAACGAAAAGCCAGCATGGCGGGACTGAGTGTTCATGCCTCTGTGTTTCATGTTTCCAGAGAAATCAGAAATGCTATTTAAAATCATGAAGGTGCCATTAGGTCTTTCTCTGGTCTCAGATCAGTGTGAAGAAGCTAATCCGTCGTAATGAAGGTTCCCCAAAATGGCACCGCTTTCTGTGTAAAAACGGCCTATAAACTCAATTAGCCTGGCGTGAAGAGAGGAGGCGCAGAGTGACCGGTAGCTCGGTTCAATGAGGCTCCTTTTTACACTTTAAAAGCTGGTTCACACACATTAAAACAAGCTCTGCTGCCCATTGGTTGAATTGTAAAGTTGGTACACGCTCAACAGGTGAACCAATGGAATTGTGTTGCACTTTAATTGATGTACTTTTGTTACAGGTTTTAAGGAAACACATGTTTATCACATGTGATATCGTATGTGACCATAGTGTGACAACATTACAGAAAATATATTTACAAACAAATTTGGGAATTTTGGCACCATTTGAATGTGAGGTAAGAAAACTTTTGCAATGATCTAAGAGTTATTGCATGTCACAGAAAACATATAATCATTCAAACATAGAGTTGAGGCTATCTACTGAGCTTCATGATGACAATTAGATGAGATTGAGGAGTGTTGGAGCATGAGGATATGTAATACGTGCAGGACTTTGGATATCAGCCCTCATCCAATCAAACACAAGGTGTGATATTCTTCAGGATGTCGGTTTTTCCTGCTACTACTTGAACCTTATTCACACGTTTTGGACGATGGTGTGACATGCACCCCTGCCCGGTGATCATCGTGATCCCTTTCTGTGTCTGCCTCCTTCCCAACAGGTGTGGCTGCTCATTAGAGTCCCTATAAAAAGGAGGAGGGGAGTGTAGCTCTTTTTGACCTGACAGCAGCAGCAAGAGCTGGGTAGTGATTGTCTGTGACCTCATGGAGTTTCTGTTGAGGCCCAGTAGTTCAGTTTTAGTGGCTTTATTATTTAGTGGCTGGTTTATCTTAAGGGCGAGGGGGGAACCCTGTTGTACTGGCCCCATGCGGGCTTGGATGCTAGTTGCTCCCTTCTTTTGTTCTTTTTGGCTGGTTCACCAGTAATTAGTAGTTTGAGGAGAGGTTTAAGGCCCCAGTTTCTAGTGAAAAACAACATTTTCAAACGGTTCCCCCTTGGGAGCTGTTAGGCCGTCGTTATGTAAACAAACACCCAAAACGCAACATAAGATTTGCATTTTCACTTGACAATGGGCAACAAGGTTCTTTGATTTAAACGTTTTAAGGTTGTAACACTGATTGTTTACCATTTTTGCAACTCTTGGTTTGTTTAATTGGGTTCAGACACATTGGTACAAGCTCATACAGGGGATCCCAACAGACTGAACCTTCTGTTGAATAGCATACATCAGAAAAGGATCCAGTTTATTCTCCATTTACCATGTTTTGTTGTAGCAGTGGATAATATTTTAGACCTCTTCCAACACAAATGTGAACATTTACATAAACATCCTTATACATCAGATGATTAAGAGAAATGTATATGTCCAAATACGTATTTTATACTTGTGACCAGTTTCCTATATTTGAGAGTTTTTGATGATCTCAGCTGGCTTTTTGTGAATAGTATTTCATTCAGAGCATCAAAGCATCGTTTTATGTGACATTGCCACAATGTCTTATCTGTATGACATTGTACTCAGAAGACACTTCTGCAAGCCTCTCATCTCAGATACTTGCATGACAATGGCATTGTTCAGGGATTTAATACAACATTCTCTGTGCTTGGTTTATAATTTATAAAGAAATTCTAGAAAAATAGCCTCTCAACATAACTATGTTTTGCTGTTCATTTCTTTTGTCGTTGTATTTGGGGTTCGGTCTTTATTAGCTTCAATGGTCTCGGCCGGTGGTTCCTGAATAGGGTGATTTGAGGCTCACCTAAATTGAAGCCAGTTTTCTTAAAGTCCAATTATGCACAGCAGGAGCTGCTACACGAATGAGGCGAAGTGGAACTTGACAATTGCTACGCGAACATGCACATAATAATCAGATTATCAGAGCAGGTACCACTCCAATTAGGACATTTACATGGATCGCCTGCTGCATTATTATTCCTCTTGGCATGTGCCAACCTGTGATTAATGGCTCAAGATGCATCTTTGAAGTAATGTTAAAATGTCACTTGAGCAATCAACCCCAAACCCTATGTTTCTCCCAAGATTCCAAACAGCTTTGCTTGTTAGAAATTTCTATAATTGTTCAATGGATTTAGTATTGAGGAGAATAAACAAAACTGCCATTTTCCACCGGTGCGTCTCATAACCCTTGAATTATGGGATGTAAGCTGGTGAGTTTATAAATGATGAAACCTGATTAAAGACAGAGTGATGTGCGACATCTTGCACAAAATTTCTCACAAAACACAGTTAGAACTTTGAATTAAAATATGAATTCATTAAATTAATTAATTTAATGAATTAATATTTTAGGATGGCCAAAATATATTTAAATTTTTCACCAATTGACATTCATGATATACTTCCTCCTGTAGACCAGGGGTCTCCAACTCCAGTCCTCAAGGGCCCCTGTCATGAATGTTTTAGTTCTCTCTCTGCTTCAGCATTTCTGAATCTAACGATGATGTCATCACCAAGGTTGTGAAAAAGCCCAATAATGAGCCTCTCATTGCAGTCAGGTGTTTTGCAACTGAGAGAGAGCTCAAACATGCAGGACAGGTGCCCTCGATGGCCAAGGCTGGAGACCCCTGCGGCAGACAGTGCATTTGAGCATTCCTGTTATTTTTTGTTTGGTTTTCCATGCAAGTACTCGCACTAAGTGAAGAAACCAGATTTAGTGCTTCTTCAAGGATTTTAAAGGAATTACCAGGAGCTCAAGCGGCGGCCTGCCTGCTTTCTGTTTACTGGAATAAGGTCCTGCTGTGTTGATTCATATTTCCACTGGGATGATGGTGCAACTGGAACATAAGTCAATCAGCCTCCATCCCCCAAACATCCCCAAATTTAAATAACAACAAAAAAAGTGCCTATGTGTGCTTATGTATGCACAGAAAAGTGATCACAGTGTCAAATGCACGAGATTTCAAGAGAATAAACTTTGTGTGCACAAAGCAAAAATGTCCTTTCTGTGGCTATGTAGCATACTGCAGTTTATACACTACTGTATGATTTGTAATGTTTTCCACTAAAGCTGTTCTTATAAACATGAGGTCATCCGCACTGGCCTCCATCGGCTTTTTTTCTTCTTCTCATAAGCCTTTCGTGTAAATCTATTTTCATACAAACACACCGTATATACAGAACACATAGCACCGCTCTTCAATCATCTTTAGCACAAACTGTTAAATGTATAAATGAATTACCTTTTTGCTTTCCAAGTGAATCCAGAAAGACATTCAATCATTTATCTGTGCAAGGTTATGGTAAATTTCTCACCTCCTACATATACTCCTAAGCTGATTAATCCTTGAAAAAAAAGATAAGCTATAATGTGTCAGAGAGAGAGAGAGAGAGAGAGAGAGAGAGAGAGAGAGAGAGAGAGAGAGAGAGAGAATGTACGAGCAGAATGATGATAGCAGGATGCTAGCCCCGACCAGTAAATGGATTACCTTATCGCACATACCTCGAGATGAACGTGTGTTTGCTTGTCACAATTGTCATTTAGAGATATGACGACAGAGGTTTTACGACATTGTGTTTTTTGAAACATCCATCATTCATTGGTTCACTCTCTTTCCTCTGTCAAACGATTAGTTACTCCTGCTGGCTATTTCCCGCAATAGATTTTAAATTCAGTTTTTAAAATTTTTTTAATCCAAGAATCACAAAGAAAATGACATGACTTTATAGTAAACACAGAACTGTAAAAAAAGAACAACAAGAACCCCCCCCCCCAAAAAAAAAAGTACTTTTTTTTTTATGTAAATTTAATAATTTACAATTCAGTTAGAATGTTGCTTCCTACTGTTAGGAATTACAAAGTAATCATTGATGTTTATCAGTAATTCAAAAATAATCACGACTCCTGTGGGCCCTCGTTTACAGTGTTTCAAGTGAAAATGAGTCATTTTTGCATTTTCGTTTTGGAATTGTTTCGCATTCACATTTTGAAAACAATGTCGGAAAGGCCGAAAACAATTTGTCATGTAGAGCCACTAGGGGGTGCTATTTGTTTTTTGTAATGAAACCACACATGCATGGATGCAGAGAACAATACGCTATAAACATTAACAATGGTGTGTATAGGGACATTTGTATGGACAGATGACAAAGTTGAATTGCTATTATGGGTGATTCTATCAAGTCCCAGTAGAGAATCAAATAGGAGTCATGACACTCTGGACCCCGCCATTGTTGTTGTTGTCGATCTACACGCACAAACACACGAGCAGCGTTTTGAAAAGTTGGAGAGAGTTGGAGCATTTTCAAAAAGCTTTATTTTCAGTTGTGACAGACAACAGACCCCCCAAAATGCATCAAAAGTTCTCCACTTTCACTTGACAATGTTGTGAAGTAAATGGAGCCTTAGTCGGAGGCACAAGTTAAATTGTCTTCATGTGGCTACCTCTAAAAAATGAAAAGAAAACCAACACTGAAAGAAGACTTTAGTGTCAGGAACATTGTTTGTCCATCTGGACTTTGAAAAGTGAAAATTTGACTCGAGGATCACAGAAAAAAATATTAGATCCACAAAGTCAATAGTTTTTCTTTAGGATGATATTTCATTGCAAAACGTTATATTTATGCTTGGACTTGAGTTGCTCGCATTCTCTGAACAATGTATGTAGACAGGACCACTTGAAATACTGACATAGCAATGATTATGTGGAAGTTTTGGCTAAAGTGAGTAAAAATGGTCTTTTAATGAAGCCCACAGTGTGACTTCAGGCTTTTAGAGCCTGGATTTATTTGCTGTGACAGTGACATTGGTATCAGCACTACGTGATGCTAATAAATGACAGCACCATTTATCCCATGTTTGTTTTGTTTCTATGATTCTAGATATATTGTAATTACTAATTGCAAAGGAAAAACTCTTGCTATGTTGCTCGCTATGGTCTTTACATTATAGGCTTTTTATTTATATCCCCAAACTTTGATGAAATGCTGTAACTCATCCTGATTTGACACACCTCACCAACCTTAAAACACCGAAGCCAATATTGAAGATAATGTGCGACTACTGAGAGCTCAATTTCCCTCTGTGAGACGTCTAATCAAAACACAGTCTGCAGAGTGTGAACAAGTATGGGAGACTATAAATAAACCAGAACCAAACTGTCTGTCTTTCTTCAAACACAGCCCGGGCTGGGATCGCACAAGCGTGTCCAATCTAGAGTGCCTTGGCGATGCAAACATCTTTTGAGGACGACGTGTCAGTCAAACGAACAAGAAAACAATGAAGAGCGATGAAGCATGGAGGAGACCGACTGGTTGAGGTGTCTCTCTGCTCAGAAGATGCGTACACTAAAGTGGCAAATGCCATGTGAAGCAATTACCAGGTTTACCACTTTAGATGTACATTTACAGTAGCCTCGGTATAGCCGCAAAGATATGAATAAATTAATTGGCGACATCTTTGCAGTTTGCTGATTGAAGGTGAGCTACAGAGACATTAAGAGCTGTGAGCAGGAACTGTTGAGCAAATAGAGAGGAGATGGTCGAGAAAGAGGCAGGGCCAGGTGTAGAGATAAACAAAACAATATTCAGACGCAAACAAAAAAACAAAACAAGAATTACACTTGAAGTAGAAGATTGACAGCGGGAGATTGTAGCCACAATGAAAACGAGGGAGTGAGGTGCACGCTGGCAACAGGGATTCAATTACTGAGTATTGTTCTGACTCCCACTCCCTGGGACACCAGCAAACATCACTCTGTCAGTGGCAACAGCCAACAGCAGGGTGGTGTGTGTTTGTGTGTGTGTGTGTGTGTGTGTTTGGGTGCAACATGATTGACTGCGCTACTGCAACATGGGCTAAAAGCTTTGCTGGTAACTTTGCAGTTGAGGTGAATGTGGCCTGCGGCAAAGCCGGGAGACATAAATGGCAATCACCACCTCCCACCTAACATCTACATCAGTCATTCTTTCATTAGCACAGCGGGGGATAGGTGGAGACAAATAAAGGACAGAAAAATCACAAGGAGAAAGCAAAAATAGGCAGGAAGAACGATCATGATAAAAATAGCAAGGAGGGCCACAGATGCAATCAAAGAAAGACACATTTTTTTTTTTTGTAGGAGAGATAAGATGGAAAGGAAAATGAAGCACTAATGTGTCCGTGCACCAAACTTTCTATTTTATTGAAGAGGGGAAAAAGTTGACATTTCACAGATGCCATCCAGTGGAACAATGTACAAGACAGAACAAGCAAGAGAGACAATAACAACAGACAACTAAAGGCACAGAGGAGGAGGAACAGGCTGAAATCAAGCACTGGGAAAAAAGAATTGACAAACAAAGTGCATGAAGCTACTCAGATGTTATAAATAACAGGCAGGGAGGTGGGAATGGTTAGATAATAGCTCATCCAAGGAATTGTTACTTTTGCATTATTTCCTCTATTTGGAATTCCACAAGGTTCCTTAACACGTCTCTCTCCATCTTCTTAACAAGGCTGCATGAAGACAAACTGCTTTGTTTTTCTGATTCAAAGCACATGGTCCAAAGGGCATTTGAGTGTGTCCTTGACCATCCCTGCCATTTTAGCCGGAAGACCGGGAAAACTGTTGGCAAGTGGCACTTTGGTGCCTTGCTCTTATAAAGTGGAATATGACAGACAGCACAGGAGAAGGATGCACTTTGCTGATCTGCACACTGTGGATGACCACACTTTAACTACAACCGTGTGACAGCTCACAGATCTAATGTAAACATACAGAAAAATATATATAAACGGAATAAGCACAGCTATGATATTTACCTGAAAAAGATGTTCCTTTATACAGATCTCCAAATCACATGTCCAACGGCTCAGACTTTACATGGGAAAAAGGTCATTTGCTGCTATCGTTATGGAGAAGATTAAAGTGAATCTGCTGATCATAACCACAGACGTCAGTACTCAATAATACAGAAACACTCCATCCTGTATAGATGCTTTACTATTGGCTTGTCAAGCTTGAAAAACAATTAGTTGAGATATCAGGGAAAACATGCAGCTCCACACACAAGGTTCCAGTTTTGCAGCTGAAATCCAACATAGCAAACAAGACAAAAACAATACATCTTCCTCCAGCCCTTACTCCTCTCACTTCACAGATGTTCACAGTTTATACAAGAAGCGGCATTGCTGCTATTGGAAGACCTCTTAATTCCAACATTTAATATCTGGTCTCTTTTATTGCAAACAAAATAGAAGCATCTGAAATACCTTATCTTAAAAAGTTTTTTTTTTAAGCATGGTCTCACTTACCAAGCGTCAAGACTTAACTGCACCTCTGTTTACATGTGTCGAACTCCGGTCCTCGAGGGCCGCAGCCCTGCACGGTTTGCATGTCTCCCTGCTTCCACACAGCTGATTGCAATGAGCAGCTCGTTATCTGGCTTTGTGCTGAACTTGGTGATGAAGCATCAGGACGTTCAGGGGAGGGAGACGTGGAAAACGTGCAGAGCTTCGGCCCTCGAGGATCTGAGTTTGACACCCCTGGTTTAGAAAGCTTAAACTTTTACCAATTCTATCTGTTGATCCTCTACAAACATGCATATTTGTGTTTAAATTCATTAACAGTAAACAAGACATGTATTCCAAGCCAAGGAGGAACCGGAAAGACTGATTCTGTGTTGATCTCATGTGTGGTTTCGATGCCTTATTAACTCCTTTGTTAGTTTTCTTTCTTTCTTTACTTTTCTTTTTTCTTTTTTACTTTTTATTTCCAACATAGTAATGTTTATTAATTGGGTAGGATTTCATATAAGCCCCTAAGACATTTTCCCTGTCCTGCACAGTTTGATTTGATGTTTATATTTAACAGAAAAGAAATACACATGTTATATGTGACCTTTTAGTCCAGCACTGCCTTCTTCTCTTTCTGTGACAAATGTATGGAAATAATGTGACACTGAAAGGTTTGAGATCTATTTTCCACAGGAGACAACCATGCCAGAATTATGGCTTTTGCCCTACAACTGCAAGGCATTCAGGACTAATGCTCCCGTGAAGTGCCCTATGCTTCTATTTATTACAATGAAACTACCCTTCTCCCTCCTGCTACGTGATTGTAAGAGCAAGCTGATGGAGATAGCCACCGAAGGAGGGTGACGAATGAGAAATGGGGGAGATGAAAGGTCAAGGAATAAGATAAAGTGAGGGGGAAGGGGTGATTTAAAGGAAAGCTCCTGTTTAATATGTAATGTTTATGCTGTTGGGGACCAGAGTTGGCATTCAAGTGATGTCGGTGATTTCTTTTTCAAAAGTGCTGTGGCAAAATTTAAATTTAAATTTACATCACAGAGAAGAAGTTATGTTAACAGCAAGAATACAAGGTCATCCAGTCATTCGAATGGGCAGTAAAATCAATATCTTCAAATAGTGCCTTTCAAAAACATCTGTCCTTGGGTGTTCTTATCTGCTCTCGTCCTCCTTGAGCATGATCACATCCCTGCAGCAGTAACCCTGATTAGCCCTTTAGAAAGAAATCTGCATGTTTATGGCTGCGCGGGCTGAAATTGTCTGAAGAAGCGGGTCACATGGTTCCATCTCAGTCCTGGTTTTCATCTCTGTTGATCAATGTAATGCAGCTTCATGTTTGTATTAACATATATGTCCCTTTTATATAAAAAAGAACCCCCAAACAAATATTTATGTTTATTTTTCAGCCACACTGAAGATGTGAACAAGGGATGATTTTCTTCTTCTTGGTTCATAGATCCTGCGATTAGTGCAAAATGTATTTATTTTTAAAGTCAGTTCAACTCCAGAGGTCCAACCACTGCTGGATATAACAAGGCTGTACAAACCACTTTTTTTTCCTTTTTTCTAAAGAGAGAAAAAGAAGATATGGGAGGTAAAAGTTTTTGGTGGCATGGTAAGGTAAAGGTACAATTTGTTTCAGGAGCCAAGGTCGCGAATATGACAAATTTAGGTGCAGAAACCTGTTTGTGGATAATGGCACAATCTATCACCTTTGCACCCTCTTTCTCTTCTCTCCCTTACACACACACACACACACACACACACACACACACACACACACACACACACACACACACACACACACACACACACACACACACACACACACACACACACACACACACACACACACACACACACACACCTATATGAGCCCATATCCTGGAAATAGTTTGTATGAAATAAGCATTAACAAGATCTGAATGGAAAAACACTTTTAGTGGGTTTTCTTGTGCTGTTGCAGGAAAACTGTGCTAATATTAGTGATTTCAATTCAATTACAACATACTAGAATCTGAATGTTTACACGACAGCCAAACCATTGTTAAAGATTAAATGGTCTATAAAACACATATAGTTATTATTTTGGAAGTATTAGAAGCATTAGGAATACCATATTATAGCGTGTTGTATGCTTTGCATGGTGAGAGGGATCTTTTGGGATATTGTGGTTTAATTTGAATGAAGTGTCTGATAAAAATCGACCTCTCAACTATTTTTTTTATATTTAAGTAAAATAATCAGTTTTTAAAGACCTCTTACCCATCTGTACAACTCATTGTGACAGTTTCTTGGAAACATTACATTTCACAATGAATATTTAGAACTTCTTATGTCTTAAAGAGGTCAGTGTCAAGTCAGACATTTGTTCGGATGCCAGAATGACTGCGCAAGTTATACGAACCTGTAACCCTGATAGAAGAATTTTGTATCTATCTAGTTTCTAGCTATTTTGTCGATATCAAAGTTAGTGTTCATGAGGTCTGGAGACGATCCCAGCTGACACCAATCAAACGCCACAAAATAAGGCTGTACTGTGCTGATCATGAGTAAATTACATATACGGTTAAAGTAATTTACAGCAATCTTTACACACTTTCGTTCAATCATTTCAGTCATCATGGAATGTCAAACACATTCTACACATGCAATTTATCATTGACCATACATTAATTATTTGGCTATAGTAAATGTGCTTCAGCCGTTTAAATAACAGACTTTAATGGTTTAGTCCAATGGCAAATTCAAAGTTAGAATTTGATTAGATGAATTATACACATATACAATTTCCATATCACTTCATTTGGATTAATCATCACTGTACGCTAATGGATACATTGAGAGACGCGCACACGTACAAACACCTCACAACACCAGCAGGATTTATGGATGGGTTTTTCTCAGTTAGCAAAATGATCTTAGTAGGATGTCGTCTAATTTTAAATATTTCAGAAATGTACTAAGTGAAACGCTCAGTAAAAACTTTAGTGCGGCAATTACTCAGTATATTCTCTCACTACATGGCACACACTGTGCTGAGTAAAACATTCAAAATGATCTCTTGTTTTTCTATACTTCTGCGATATAACTTCTTTATTTCTATGGACAGTAACAGTTGACATGCCCTGTCCATTCTCTCCCGTGCTAAAATCTGGCCAGTTGTAATAGACAGCAACAATATCTTCCGATTAGAACATTAAGGCAAATAATAAAATCTTGCACGGGTTATATTTGATGGCTGCAATTTACAGAGTATTACCTGGGTGTGATTAGAGTGCCGTTTCAGAGACGGATATACTGTCAAAAAAGTAACCATTGAACAAATCTGCTGAAGCATATGAATTATTATTATTATACATGTTAATAAAGCAAAGACAATTCTTCTCTCTCTTTTATATGCGACCAACCCACATTTCCCTCCTGTCCAATAGACCATCTTGTTCTGCTTCATTATCAAAATGTCATTTTCCTTATTTCTCCACGACTCCCTCATCCACACTTAGTCTGTCGCTGTGGCTTTGCGTCATTGTCTATCTGCACTCATCATGCAATCATGTGGACAGCCGTGTGTAATTAAAGCTACTTGCACAGGAGAGTGGTTGGTGTCATGTACGGCCCCGGTTCAGGACGGCTCGGCTTTGTAGAAAAAGAAAAAGAAAAAGATTGAGGGTATCAAATAAATCGGATGTCTAAGTCGGAGGCGGGCAGAGTTGGCTGTGTGTTACTCAGAGTGTAAAAGAGATGGAGCACGTCGAGCGAGGAAGGGAGGAGAAGGCGAGACCTGCGGGATACGACAGTGTGACAGGCAAATCAGGCTTAGAGAGAGGAGAGGAGAGGAGAGGAGAGGAGAGGAGAGGAAAGAGAGAGAGAGAGAGAGAGAGAGAGAGAGTTCAGGGGCTGAAGGGAGGAGGAGAAGAAATGGAGGTCAAGGTGGGGGAGGTGGCGATGAGTGGAAAAGAGTTTGGAGGAAAAAAGAAATCATCCGCCATGGTCTTCACGCAACTCTGCTGAGCCCAGCGCTGTCAAAATCTATTAGTGGACTGGAAAGATGATAAACAGGAGCTCGTCTCCACAGTGTTTATGTCGTATTTCCGAGGTTCAAGAGTCAGTTCTACACACTTAAATATAAGCTTTAACGCCACCACGTATTTATTCAATATAGTATTTTTGTCCTGACGGTCCATCATTTGTTCCCTATAACAACAGTGTTTTCCAACGTGGGTTGACTGCGCTGCATGTTTTAGAAGTCTTCCTGCTCCGATACTCTTCTTTCAAAGGAATTGGTCATTTGTAGGCTCCTGCAGAGCCTGATCACGGCCTATTCACTGGAGTCAGGCTTGTTGAAGCAAAACGAATGCCAAACCCCCCCCCAAAAAAAAAAACTTGCAGGAAATTAAGTCCTGACAGTGGCACACAGCATTAGAGCAAAATCTCTCCTGGGCTCCGTAAATACTGGTGATTTTAAATAGCGATTTTAAGTAATGGTTTCAAAACACTTTCTTCAGAAATTATGGTAATTTTAACTTGCTACTGCCTTGATGAATCCTGAGTTTTATCTGAACAGAACTGTTTGAAAGCTGACATACAAACATCGGTTTGGTCTTCTCTTGATGTCTATTCTCTTCTTTTCGTGAAGCAATACTATCTATCTATCTATCTATCTATCTATCTATCTATCTATCTATCTATCTATCTATCTATCTATCTATCTATCTATCTATCTATCTATCTATCTATCTATCTATCTATCTATCTATCTATCTATCTATCCATACATACAGTACATAGTGGATTGCACCCTGATCGGGTCAAAAACCAGAACAAAATCCCAACGAAGACACAGGGAGAATTATCTTGAGGACTTTGAGGAGTAAAAAAGAGAGTTCAGGTTAATTTGAACGTTAGGAATTTATAGCAGATGGTGTCGAGGAGGACCGGTGTCCAATATGTTTCAGATGCGTCTCACACCTCGCTGCAAGAATTATAACCAGCTTTTTCTGCAGAGCTTCAGGGTGAAACAAGTATGAAATCTGTATGTGTTAAAGCAAGATCACTTGTAGGAAAATATGTAGGATTTCTCCCTCCAGAAAGAGGATTTTATGTGTTAACCTTGTCATCTCCGTTGCACAGACCACACAAAAACAATGTTCTGAATTTCGCATTGAATGATGGCTCAACCAGCCAAAAGCTTTTTGCATCTTTCTCAACATAAATCATTTTGGGATAAATCATCAAAATAATTACATTTTGGACCCATTTGAAGAATGGAAATAAAAATAATAAAAAAAAAAACCCACTCTTTCAATATGACTCCCATAGATATTAGGAAAACAAAATTAACACTCCTACTAAACTTCATCCTGAAATAAAACCCTTTTTTTTTTTTTTTTTTACAGAAATAAGTGTCATTACCATGCAGCACCTTTTTTCACACATTTCCCTGAGACAGTCGAGGGTCAGGGTCCTTCATGAACTCACAGTGAGGATATAATGATTAAGGTTGGCTTAAAAAAAAGAAAAAAAAGGAGCCATAGTGTGTTTATGCTGAAACCAAGGCTGTATGACAAAAGCCCTTACAATGATTGACCCAGAAAATTATTCACCACAGTGATTGCGGGCAAAAACTGGATGTGCATGTTAAAATACACATTTTCCTTGAACTGATTTCAGTAATTTTTGAAGGCCAATGCGATATTTATTGTCTAAATAACTGCCAGAATTCTGACCGTATCAACATTATTGAGCCGATATACACTGCAAAAAACACACAGAGAGCATGAAATAGAGATATTTGCTTCATTTTGCTGCATTATATTCCAGAGTTAAGTATGTGCACGTGAGTTGTCTCTGAAATGATTTTTCACAAATATTATTTTTACATTGCCAACATTCATTTAGCTGGCAAGCAGCAGCTTTTTAATTGCCCATGCGCCACTGTGTTTTCTGGCACGACAAAACTTGTTTTGTTGTAGATATTGTTGCATTGTTGTTCGTCGCTGACTCATTTTATTCTTTTGTGCATGTCTGTGCTGTAATATCTCTGTCTTTTTTAAGCTTATCATGCTGGATTCAGGAGGAGATGGCCGGGCGAAGAAGACTGTCGGGAGACAACAGAGCCGACCAAGAGATGGTAAGCGGCTTTTTGTTGTACTGGAAATAAATACAAAAACATGAGCAAACGAAGAGAGAAACTGTCACACACATGCACACAGAAAATCTTGTTCAGGGAGTGCAAACTGTTTGCCTGACTGCTCACTTCTAACCAGCCAAGCACTCGGGTTCAAAGCAACACTGTGTCAACAATTAGAAAAAAAAATAAAAAAATCACCACATAAATGTTAATTACTGACAAACATCATTACAAGAATCCGAAGACAATGCAATGATAAATAAAACATTAGATGGCAATTATAATATTCATCATGTCTCATCCCTGTTTTCTTGTTTATTATCTGGGCCAATGATCAGCCTCAGGCCCACAATCCATATCCAGACCTACTGTAGATGAAATCTTTACTGGCGTCCCTCCGAAACTGCTGCACAAGGTATATTTCTTTCTTTAGGTAACAAGAAGAAAGTCACGTTTTTTCTGATTCCTTAAACCTATAATGTTTATTCATTGCATTTGCAATTTGGAGTCCGTTTAAATAAAACTTTTGTTGTGTTTTGGGTGTCAGTTTACACGACAATGGTGCTCGCAGCCATGGACTATGCACATTTTCCAAAACAGCTCCCAAGGTGGAACTTTTCAAAAACTCTACAACTCTGTCATCATGTAAACAGCGTGAAGGGAAGCTTTTTGTAAACACTCGGGCTCCGTCGGAGACACTGCTGCTTTGCATGTGCACCACAAAGCCTGTGTAATCCCATTGTTAATGTTTATATCATATTGTTCCGGGTGCACATTTATGTGTGGTTTCATTACATAAACAGTCAACAGCACCCACGAGTGGACAAACATGAAAACTAAATAATATTCAAAATGCTACCATGTAATCAAGCAACTTTTCTGAAACAAAAACACAAAACCGATGTGTTTTTACTTGAAACATTGTTGTGTAAATGGGGCTTTGAATATGCGCTGCGGAAAGAAAAAGAAATGAAAGGGAAAAGTTAACTACTGATATTAATCTTGAAACTCAATATGTGGCCCCTGGCAACCTTCCATTTTCTTAATGTGGTGAAGCAGGTTGAGAGTACTTTTGTGTTTTTCCACAGGTATATGATATCATGTGCACAGGATTAAGCACTAAACCTGCTGCAGTGATAATCATAAGGGTCTGGTACTACAGATATACGAGGTGATACTTGTTTGTTGGGGGGGTTATGTCTCGCGCATAATCTAACCGTACATGGTCAGGGGTATACTGGGAAATGAATTCAGCTCAAGACTTATCTAGTGTGCGTTGCCCTCGGGGAAGGCAGTGGGAGATTTGTGCTGGGGCAGCGTAGGTGAAGGAGTGAGCTCGGTCCAAGAACAAGCACCCGACGCGATATCGTCTGCGCCCTGAATGAGAAGCACGCAGACAAGGCTGCTGAAGAGACACACCAGGCCTGGTAAAAAGTTTTTTTTTTTTTTTTTTTTTTTTGTCTACCATCCACTGAAGCGAGAACAATCTGGGATTTTTATTCCCAGTGTGTCGGAAAGCCCTGCACGCCATCGTGTGTGGCATCATGTTGGTATAAATAGTGATATCCCTCCAAAGGTCATCAGTGTGTAATTGTTTGGATCCCATAACAGTCAATAGGATTAGGTTGATTACATTTCCATCTCAGTTGATTTTAACTCAATTGGTGACGCAGATGCATCTGCTCAAAAATATTTTTTCCTCCTCAACATTTTCTGAAATAATGATCAAATGTGTGCAGGGGATTTCTGTCAGTGTGGGGAGAAAAGTAATCTCTGAACAAGAGGCCTGCAGAGAGAGCACTATGAGCTTTGGAAATGAATATGGAAATGTGTGACAGGTTGCGGCACGGTGTTCGACTGAAGGCACTGAGAGCAGAGAGCCAGCCACCGGCTCTTTACACCATTATTAGTCCAATTATAATGCTGAGTGGGAAACGGGGAGAAGGAGCGATTGGAACACGCGGTGAAGACGGAAACACAAATGTGCGACTTTAAGGAATTAATACATCCGGAACTTTGTTGAGGTGCACATTGTATGACAGTGGAGAGAAAGACATCTGCAAAAAGAATATGAGCAGTTCATTTTCTAAGTGAATCAAGTTCTGACATTTAAATGAACATTCATTGTGTCACGCTTGCTCTCACATGGCTTCCTCATTAGACGCCGGTTGTACCAGATGCTCACAGAAACGTAACCTACTTGTTACAGTTGTTTTTGTGCGATTTTATTTTTCTTCCTTTTTTTTTAATGTGCTTGCTGTGTTCTGGCAGAGGCAAAAACAATAAATTTCAGTTGGCTTTTCTATCACCTCACGTAAACTTGAAAGCACAAATTCAGGACAAAACACGTCTTTACTGACATGATGTCTATACGTCAAAAGACGCGCAAATTCAGATGTCTGTTCTGGCTCCTCACATTAGGGTGGTGTTGGACATTACTTCTAATTCTCATCTTTTATAATGTGTGCTGCTATCGCCTTCATTTTGGATTAAGTGTTGCCTGTTTACGGGGTTTCACTCCAGAGTAAACTCCCTCTTCTCAAGTGACATCTGCCACCGCCATCTCTCTCTTTGCAGTGCAGCCAGAGCCCCTTGAAATGAAAGGCTCCTCTAAAGCGAAGCCAGACATTAGATGGAGACTGAGGCAGTCGAAGGCTGTCACAGTTTCCTCCGCTACTTCGACTATTTCTGGAAGCAAACAAATAAACAACAAAACTCTGCTATCTGGCAGAGATTTAAAACGAAATGCTCCGTGGCATTAAGTCAGTTTTTGAAAATAGGTGAGAAAAAAAAGAACAGGAGGTCACATTTAGTTTTGGAATATTTTCTCTATTTGGTTGATTATCGTGTCTTCAAGGAAATACGTTTCAAGATGTAATGATAACTTGTTTACAGATGATCTGAGGGGTCTTGATGTGTGGCTATGTGTTGTTTCAATGGACACGGCGTCCTCTGTGACAGACATATATGCCTGCTTTACTTTAGAATGCCTACTTTCTTTCTTCTAATATGAGTCGTTTGCTTCTCAAGCGATCTCCATGACATCATCATCAAGATGCGTTTGCTTCTAATCATTGCTGCTGACTCCAACCAGTGCAGTTTATTTCTGAAGTTCCACCAACATGTAGACTCCCCCCCCCCCTGTCTCCAAAACATATTGCACCATACTAACATACGAGGGACATTTGGACAGAAGACACTGCGATGGAGCTAAATTGCCTGAAGACAATTGCCTGGTGCGGAGAGCAGAGAAGATCGTCAGAACTCCACTGCCCTCCCTGACAAGCATTTACAACCACAAAGTCCACGGAAGGGATACCACCATCCTCGGTAGAACCCCACCACCTCCTGCACAAACTCGACTCCTCCCTTCAGGCCGGAGACACAGAAGTTTGACATGCAGGACTGAAAAACTCCTTCTTTCCAAGGACAGTCACGATCTTCAAACCCTGGAAAATCATTCATGTGACACATATTGATGCACGCTGGTTCACACTTTTTTAATGTGCTGCACTTACTAAACTGTTGTTTGTATCCATGTGTGCATTTTTTTTTTCATTTGTATGAAAGTCGTCAAGCATGAGTGACAGTCCTTGAGGGAAACCTCTTTCAGCTGTTCACAGGACAATAAACACTTTAACTTTCAAGTGTTATATTCTTTTGCTCCATGGTAGGTAGAGCAGTGGGTCGCCATGCATTTCAAAAGCTTCACTAATTAATCACCAAATCCCCTTTTTACTTAATTAGTTTATATCATTAAATCAAATTTTATGTCACAACCTGATTGGTCCACAGAAACGTCGTGACATTTGATACCCGCATTTAACATTGAGATATCCTTTCTTATGCTAATACGACAGGTTTGTCTATTTTAAGTTTGCCTGACACATTCTGACAGGTGAGCAAGTGTTTGAAACAGAAACATAAAAATAATCTCTGTCAGGACTGAACAAATTGAATATCCATCATTTGGGTTTTAAAATGTACTGTTTCTGCTGTTTGGAAACTGCTGTTGAATTGGTTATGATACTGGCTGATTTCTTTTTGTGACTGAAGGAGTCCTGCTTGAGGCTCTTGCCACTGAGGAGCACAGGAATCCCCAATAACACATGTGACAGACCAAGATGTCCATCTTGATTTGAATTCCATTGTGTTGCTTCTTCACGCACTTACATGCATCCCCTCGACCATTCATTTGTTATTTTCATTATTGTAGGACGGTATTGGGTTTACTAGAGACGGTTAATATTCTAGTACTGGTTTGTGGAAGAGGACTGAAAGCGCTCCCTTCAGTACAGGTGTTCAGAAATACAAACCTACTATTGTCAGTATCCAAACCCCACTTACGCTTATTATGTGAAATGGGAGCTATTCTTAGGCTTAATCTGTTCAAAATGTTCCATGTACAAATTATCCATAATGATCCCACTGTTCCTTCGGTCAGTCTTTAACAAATACCCAGAATGATCATGACCCTTAATGATTTCAGCCATGCTATGGGCAAAGCTCTATTAGATAAATTACCATGAAATTGTACGGACATTTATTGTTCCCAAAGGACGTGTTCTAATTACTATACAAATCCTGTGATTTTATCTCTCGCATCACCAGCAGGTTGCCTTTTTGGGCATTTCAGTGAATTATCTTCACAGGTATCTGTATCAGTACCAGATTTCACAACCATGGTTGTCTTCAGAGGTAAACCCCACCCTGACTTCTGCATTTGTTCGTTTTGCTGCAAGCATCATTGCCCCCTTTAGAACTAATCTCATTTGAAATCCATTGGCTTTCCTTACAGAACCAACGTCACAGGGAAAGAAATGTTCATTCATCTGCAAAACCGATGCCATCTCTTTCGGCCTCTCGGCCGCTCTCGCTATAGCTGCATGCTATTTGTCATGTAGGGGCGATAAACATTTGGCCTTGTCATGCTGAACACTGTGATGTTATGACTCGCTGAGTGTGTCGTCATGCCCACTCTTAGCAAGCCCGTTTACCAACCGCTCTCGATAAACACACATGAGGTGTTGATCTGATGACAGTTTCTGAGATGAGCTATTTGTGGACGCAGTTACAACTTACTCAAATGTGAGAAACTAAATGATTTATAAACAGACTGCAAAACCTGTAAGTATATAAATGTGCAATTTTGCGCAGAGGGATCATCTCACCTCTATTTGACACACACCAAATAGTCAGGGGATTATTTAATATGCAAGAAATAAATAGCTCTGGGAAGCATTCCTTGGACACAAAAACATAAAACAAAACTTTTAAGTTGAGTTATTTTCAGTTTGATCAGTTTGTGAGTCTGTTTCCTTCTTCACATCATTACATTGAAAAAATGGGTTACTTTGGTTTTTCTAAAGCAAAACTTTAATAAAAAAAAAATATATATATATATTTTTTATAGGAGGCGTACCGTGAATATCTAGCAATGCCAGGCCAAGGTGTAACTCAACTTTAGGCCGATGTCAGCTGCAGCCCTCCCAACGCCATACATTTAATATGATGTGAAGTGAATATGAATGGACCGTCAAAAACTTTTCCTATATGACGCTATTTTCTTTTCTTTTTCTCATTAGTAGATTTTGAAGTGAGCATCACAATAAAAAGTCAAACCACAACATAAGTATGAGCTGACTCCATCATGTAATTCTTGGGTTTCTGTCCTGAATATGATTTTGACTTGAGTTTCAGTTGGTGTAGAAAGCCATGCATCATTGTTGAGAATAACTTTTTTTTTTTTCCCCCTCAGAATTAAATTAGAGCGGGGTGGAGAGGTCATGGGTCTTTGCAGCATCCCAGACATGTGTTTCTACAGGAGCGTAAGGTTTTGTGAGGGCAGAACATTACTCGCATGCAGCTAATTAAAATAAGATGATGGGGGGGGGGGGGGGGGGGGGGGGGGAGAAAAAATCCCCACTGAAATATTAAATATTAACTTGACTGTGACTTGCAACATTCATCATTTGATGGATACTCTAATTAAGATAATGAAGTTTAAATGCATTAGTCATATTTAAAACACCACTGCTATGGCTTTATTTTTTTGTATGGTGGCCTAATTTAATTTTGTGTTAAAGGTTTCTGCTTTGTCGTCAATTAAAACTTGTTTTTTTTAATAAATGTGACCAACTTATGAATTTTAAAATTCCAACATATTTCTTTTTTAATATACAGCGTGCGCTCTATATGTACGTGTGCTTTATATGAATTATTGGTGTGCTGGGTGATTGTTTGCGTGTGTATGTGTGGGTGTTTCGTGATGGAATAGCGTTTTTGCTTTGACAGTTGCCTACACAGGTCAGCATATACAACTTATTCAAGGCTCATTTAACTGACTTGCTTTCAGTGTCTATCATTATGTTATTACTGTGTGCTAAAATTAAATAGACATTTAAATGCATTTTCTCTTAAGATACTTGTGCAAAATCATTATTTGCAGAGGCAGAAATGGGGCATGAACAAAGACTATAGCATATTGTAACATATTTACTTCTCAAACTGCATTATTTTTCTTTTGTACAGCATTTCTTACTTAAAATTGTATAGACCTTTGCCATGAAGAACACAAGATAATTGTGTTCGATTCAGTCAACACATGAGGGGTACTTCAAGTATCCAAAAACAGCCCTAATCAATTGTCTGGAGTTCATTTCTTTTCTCTCCTTGCAGTTTTTTTTTTATGGGTAACCTTCAGGAAAGAAGTGGTATTAGTGTCTAGAGACATGATTTAAGATAAATACGGTCTTTCATATTCATCCGCAGCTTTTATGCTCCCACCCCTTATCGCTTCTTGCTCGCCCCCCTCGTGCTCCCATCCATGTCTAATTTCAGCTTTTCACTTTCTTCCATCTTTCTTCCATCTTTGTCTGTCTCTCTACCCACCAACACACACACACACACACACACACACACACACGCACACACACACCCTCTCTCTCTCTCTCTTGCTCCCTGCCGCCTGCCAGCCGCCCGAGGGCAGAGCAACAGAGTCAAAAAGTACAATCCGAGGTCGATGCTGAAACGGGTAGATAAAGACAGTTTCATTCAAAATGGCAAAATTTGTGTCTTTTCTTTTGTGTGTCTCAAAATAGGTAATGATGACGCTGAGAGGCAGTCGATACCATTCTCCTGTCAGAGAGGGGGCAAAAAAAAAAACCAATAATGACAACGTGCCTTCTGCAGGGGAGTTTATTTAATGCATTCACTTTCCACTTAACAAAAGTTCACAGTGAAAAAGGGAGATTGAGCAAAGACGGGGAAGACGGAGTAGTCTGACAAGTTCACAAGGACATATGTTGGCCTCGGGCGCTATGAGTGACACGTGCTCCCACATGCACGCGCACACGCGCGCGCACACACACACACACACACACACACACAGCCCTTGAGGGTAAATAATCAAACTTTGCACATACATACTTTCATAAACACAATATCTATGATGATGAACATCCACCGACGCAGGGTAAGCTGGGATTTGGTACAGTAGCTCTGGAGGGGTTTGAGGCATAAACAACTTAAGGTGTGCTGTCTAACTACTTCTCACTGCACAGCTGGAGTGAAACAAATCAGAAGCAGATTAAAACATTGAAAGAGGAGCAATCGGTCCTCAACACACCTGCTTCATGGAGTTTACAAAAGTTTTAGTTTATGCAGTCACAATGTATGCACTGCATCAGGCAATCTGGGTAATAGATTTACATTTGGGTTTAAATTTGAGGCCCAATGAGGCTTCAATTGAGCACTTGGCTCAAACTTCACTATCAACAGAAGAGCGAAACCAAAACTGTTATTCCTCAGTTTCGATCCATGTCATCAGAGCCCTGAAAATAGATTAGATGGAGATCTATAGCTCTCATCCAGTATGTTTTCTACTTGAGAGATGAGCTAGATATTGCAAAGTGTGCCCAGGGAGGCTAATGGGGATAATAGAATATACACAAACTGTTAATGTGTAGACACTGTGAGACAGATACACGGTGGCAATCATTTAAACCGAAAGCAGCCAGAATCGTGGCACATTAAATGATTCCTTCACTGCGATGCACCCAAAACAATTTCTCGCCTGAGTAACCATACTTGCTTGTTCTGCAATCTGATTAAGCTGACGCTCGGTCAGGAAAGATCCTACAGAGGGTCGGTGCCTGCTCGTAATGCTGCCTCTCTTTGTCGCTCTCCCGCCGTTAAACCATTCATTCACACTCAGCTTAATAACAATCATCTGTGAGGATAATTGCGAGATTGATCTCGACATGAACGAGGTTAATGGCATCCATTTGTTTGATTAGTGTTTGTTCTATAAAATGGCGTCTTGCGGATGCAGGAAAAACTTGGCACAACATCAGTTCAACTAGAGAGGATATAACGTGGCATTGCAGTGTTGAAAAAAAAAATACATGTATTTACAAATTCGAGATATACGGATACAAATACATATATTTACACGTGCATTCGCAAATACAGAGCAGATGCATGTTTCCACTGACTCCCATCAACCTGCACATGATCCCAAGTTGGAATATGATACAGGTGCGGCACAAATAATTGAAACTTCAGCTTCTGCGCTGGCATTCAAAGATGTGATTGAAATCTTTGAGGAGCAAATAAAACGATGCTGACAGCATGAATCGCTTCCAATTAGTCGTGATACGAGTCAGACGGGTCGATTCTCCAAATGTCAATGAGTAAAATTGAAGAGATGTGAAAACTTAAAAAAAAAAGAAAGAAAATATAATGAGGTGATTATTTTAAGGAGGGAAAGCTCTTGCTTTTCATAGGTGTATAATTATGTGAATTGCTTTATTTTGATTAAAGATCACTTCCCTCATGGGGCCAATTTGAAATGTGGTTTCTTGACACATTTCATCTGGCTCATATCAAAGAATTAATCAGTAAAACACTTAAAGGTCATAAAGTTGAAGTTATTCCAGACTGCATAAAGGGTTTAGCATAATGTAATGCTAGCGTTTCAAGATTTCCTCTTTCTAGGAGGAATCGTTTAATGTCATGGGTCATGGCAAGTAAAATGTATTAATACCGCTAATGTACAGCTTACACAAAAAGTCTGATCTTTGTGAGAAAGAAAAAAATGGAGGGGCATCACAGGGCAAGATTTTTCATCAAAGAATATTCTGCTTTAATGTCTTTTCTTATTAGATTATTCCATTTCAAGGTCTTGGTAATTTGCATCAAAAGCAATTAAAAGTGGATACATTCAGACAGGAAAAGCAAATAAGCAATAAAATGGGACTTTGTCTCTCTTATCAGAAAAACCATTAAGAATTAAAGGCAAAAGCTCTGTCGCCTCTTCAACACTGTGTCCGACTGCCATGAGAAAACTAAAAAGTGTAAAAACTGAAAGTGATTTTTTTTTTTTTTTAATCAATAGTGTTTTAAATCAACAGTGTCCGATACAAAATTTGAAAAATCCAAACCTATCAAGATAATGGCAGGATTCTTGAGAGGTGGCTGAACAAATGAGAATAAATATGTGAACTAAAAACAAAACACAAACAAGCTTTGAAATACTTTGTGAACCTGTTATTTCATAAAAAAATACATGTAAAGACTTTATATTTAGTGTTGAATTCATGGCTGTTGTTCCTCAGTCGTGCCACCTCACTTGACAGGAACACAATTAGCACACGGGGCTTTAGTCAAAACACTGATTGGATGACGGACCACGCCACATAATCGCACAATGAAACTCGAGTAAAGAATGTTAGTCATTTAATAGGTGAACCATTTTACTTTCAGTGCAACCGAAATACTGTGATTTCCAACTTTGCTGGAAAAATCCTTGCGTTGTTCTATTACAGATGTATTTTATCCATCTCGTCTTTCTGGACTGTGGAGTAACATGCAAACACCATACTACTGCGTGAAACTTTTTAAAGTACCAACGTCACTGAATTTCACCTCAGACACTAAAGATGAAAGCCTCCATACATCAGACCACAGTGGAACTCACAGGGGCAAAGCCATAAAATATTTTTCTTTAATTTTTGCTGCGTTTGGTAGAGTTCACCTCAGTTTTATGTCTGAAAAGTTTTCCTTTAAATTTTTTGGGGTTCTTTTTGTTCTGTACTACACGATGTAAAGGATTTGCATTTGTGATATAAGTCTATTTAATCTTTCCGTCAGATCTGTCTCTAAATCTTCTTGAGTCTGAGACAAGGTCCCTGAAGCGCCGTCTGGCTGGTGGAGGGAAAAATAAAAAAGCGTGTTAAAACTTCCCTTCATGGAAGGTGAGAGCGACGTTTCACTCCGAGGACTGGAAGACATTTTCAAAGACACCATACCGCTTGCAATGGAATAAACACAACGTTGTAATAAAATGAAGTGAGGTTATATTTCAGTTTGATTCTTCCTGAAGCTTATTATTACATAAAAGAAATTTTTTTTGATGAAGGTGATAAATAAAGATAATAATATTCGACATGAAGAAGCAGACATCAATATTGTGTTTACTTACCAACACTGATACACTTGGCTGTGGTTCAATGACTTTCAGCTATACAACTATCCCAAGAACACACACACAAACGGCCATGGAAGAGCGAGAGAGGGAGAGGCTGCCTCTTTCTCTCTCTCCTCTCTCTCTCTCTCTCTCTCTCGCTCTCTCTGACACCCACATGGAAATTCAGAGTCCATAAACCATCCTTTACACACTCTTACAGATATACACACACTCTAATAATACACACAAACATATACAGATATATACACACACAAGAGGGTAAAAGAGAGGGAGAGGTTTCCATTCTCTCTCTCTCTCTCTCTCTTTCATTCACACGCACGCACGCACACACGCACACACACACACACACACACACACACACACACACACACACACACACACACACACACACACACACACACACACACACACACACACACACGCTTGAAGCAGCACTCAGGCTACCAGCTATTTCTGGTGATCATAATTATTTGATGATGAGGTTTCTGGTTTCTGAACCGCCCTTTTGTACAGACGATCTCTCTTTGAATAATTGAACACGGAGAGCTAGAAAGGTGGGTCCCCGAAAACCAGCAGGTGCAGTCAAACTCTGGATGCAGGACAACGGGAAAGAAGTCCCTGTCACCCTATCTTCATCATCCTCTCACTCTTTACACGCAGCCATTCTGCTGGGCTCTCATACTTCTTCCATCGAGTTGTACATGAATCCAATCTTTAACGCATCCGTCCTGACATCTTCTCACCACGGCCAACTCCACACTGCCTGGTTCAGGTCGTTTCACCTGAGGTAGGGAGATTCTTGCATGGGCTGACGCTCTCTTTGCACCCCATTCCTCCTCATCAGCCGTCATGGAGGAACTCCAGAGAAAACTGAATCAGCGCTATGAAGGCACCAAGCCCAGAAAGGTGAGTTATTTTTATCTTGGAGGTCCTTTGGGAAATGTGTCATGTTTGATTAGAAACGTGTCGAGGTAAAAGCGGCACATTGTTTAGCACAATAACTAGTTCTCTGTGCATTTTTTTGTTTTCAAACTGCAAAGAGGGAGAAAGAGAGGGAGAATAGAGGGACTGGATGTTAGTCTGAGTGTTGACCTGCTGTTTTGCATTTGCATGCCGCCTTGTTGATCAAACGGTTCTTTTCCCTCGAACAAATATTCTATTCTGAGCCATCAAGCTATGAACACTGTAACCGCTGATGCAACGTCCCAGCACGGGAACGCCGTCAGAGGAGAGGCGCAAACGGTCACGTTTCACTTCTAACTTCAGGTGAGGTTCAAGCTGGCGTCGTCCTACAGCGGCCGGGTACTGAAGCATGTGTACGAGGACGGTCAGGAGCTGGACAGTCCGGAGGAGAAATACCCCCACAGCTTTGTCCATCGCAAAATCCCTCCCAGCCACCTTGAGATGGAACAGCTCTGCGGGTTTGAGGAGACTCATGGGGACCAGCAGGGTTGGTTCTTATCTTCAAGTGGAGTTCAAGTATCTCTGGCTTTGAATGCATGACTGAGCTTGGCCGTGTTTGTGTGGGCTGTACTGTATGCAGTCGGGTTTCCACGGAGACCAGCTGGGCGTGTGTGTTACATTTGAAAATAGTACTTTCGCCCTTGGGTCGTGGGTTTGCAGGAGAAGATTTCTTCATGCGTAAATGTGCATTTTGTCTTGAATGAAAGAGAGACTTTTCGAGAGAGTATATCTATATTTGTGTTCTATACATCTTTAGATGTTTTCTAATATTTACCTGTGAAGCACATTGAAAATCGTGTTGTGCATCAAAGCCTTTGCACTTTCAAACATGCAATGACTCTGACCTTTGATTTTTGGAGACCAAGCTCTAACTGAAGGGAAGTTGACTCCCTGATCAACGAGTCAAAGTGAGAGTTTGTGTGAAATTTGAAGGAACTACATTCAGGTATCCAAGAGATGCCACAAAGCATTTTTGAAGAGGGATGCTCAAACAACTGGAAATTGTAATGTGGCGATAATAGTGCCGCTCAAATCAAGGTGATTGTTTGCAATGGTGACTAATATTGTCTCCACTGAGTAGTGCACCTTAGTTCCGCTGATAAGGAACCTTACATTGACAATATGACAAAATCTGATTTATTATCAGTCTTCTTTTTCAAAATTATTATCTTCAAACCAATTTTGATCCTGGAAAAGTAAATTACAGACAGAAGCAAGTACAAAAAGCTACTTTTTTTTAACGGCAGCATTGCATCTCTTGTTTTGACATGATTTTTGCCAGGATAATATAACAATGTAAGTCTTGGTTACTGGGCATCATGATTGTGCTCATTTAGACAGGTTTGGCAGTGGCAGATTCCTTCCCATTAAAAAAAAAAAGCCTCTGGCTATGCCTACAGTGAAAGAGTTTTACACCATCTGGACAATTACAAACTGTGAAAAAGTTTTGCAGTATAAAATATCACAAATTATGCAATTATCGTTCCCAGAATTTTGCCTGCAAAGTCATGTGGAGCTGTTTAGCTATGCACTGACATTTCATCTATTTTGATTAAGTTCCACTCTATCTTTTGGGATAAGACTCCAGCACTGTATCAGATGATGTGATAAAAAACTGATTTACCAGGCAGAATGAACTATATCATTCAGGTGAACTATTTTTCAATGCACTTCAATGTGTTACAAATAGTGTATGAACTGTTTACATGTGGGACTTCCACTTGAGTTGGAAACTTCTGCTGCATATTCTCAGTCGATCCTAACGGCATGTTTTATTCTGTACCCAGGTGTCTATCCTCCAACAGGGCTCATTGCCCAGAGAATCAATGTGTACAGAGGGATGGGAAGCTACAAGCCTGCTGCCGGCCAAACCGATGAAGCCATGGGAGATAGCAAAGTAAGCAATGCTGGTTTTTGCCGTTGCTGAATTTTGATATTATCCAAGGTGAGGGTTACTGGAGAAGAGATTTTTCATGTCCGTGCCCGTCTGCGCTGTCGCTGTCCATAAGTCACTGAAGTTTCAATGGGTTGGAACAGAAATCAGTCTCGAGGTTGCTGTTGGATTTGAATGTTTGACTTGAAGCCTGAAACTAAAGAATTTATCATTATTTTAAACAGTCTCTGTCCAGTTTAAAGGGTCTGGGTTCAGTTTGAAGAGTCCATGTGTCTCTCAGATTAGCAGGGTAAATTTAATTAAGAGTTGGGTCACTGTCAAAATGTCCTGGTATCATGTTTTTAAATCAGATTTTAAAATTAAACATTAATAATGGGAGTATACGAACATTAGTATAGACACACGATGAGGCTGGATTGCATGTGTGAACTACAGTATTTACTATGGCCAAGGTGTGCATGCATAGCAGCATTTCAGAACAAGTGGGAATTTGCTCACGTTTCAACAGTGTCAAAAGTCAGAGCATTTTCAAAAAGTTTCAACTTGGGAGCGGTTCTCAAAAAGTTGTTTTATGTTTTCACTTGAAAATGTGGTCATGAATTCGTATTAGAGAGCCCAGTTCTATTTATAAACAGCTCAGCTGGGCTTTAAGTAATACATTTTTATTATTTTATCTATTTCATTTTTTTTTTTTTCTCGGAGAGGTTGTTGAAGGATTAAAATGTTTTTCAGTTTTAATCCCAAAATTGAACCATTATGCCAAAGCTCCACCTCCAGAAGAAAGGACAGTGTGAAATGTAACTGAAAATGAAATGCAATAGCATTTTGTCCAATGTAGAGCATACACAACCTTTCAGATATTTCCCTTGAAGGCAAACCAAAAAGCTGGGGCAAGGGGATTGTGGCGTTCATCATTGTGTAGCGTCACTTCTCCGTGTAATCAGTCTGTCAATGTCAAGTGGAGAGACCACTTGCTGGAGTTTTGAATGAGGGTTGATGTCCTTTTTTGATCTCATGTAAGATTCTTGGTTGTTCTTTGCTGACGTCTTCATTCAGAGTCATACTTTTTCTCTTCTGGTAAAAAGTCGTAACTGCAGAATGGGCTGTTGTGTGTTTGTCCTTATGTTGACTTGAATCAGCTCCACAAAGTTTTCCTTGAAGGACACAATGTCCAGAAGGCAGCTTGCAGTATGTCTTATATAAAGAAATTTTTTATTCCCAGTCATGTTACTGATGTGTGTGGTGTACATTTTCTGTCATATTCTTTATCAAGTCTGGATTGATGATCGATCCTGACTACGAGATTAAAGTAACATGATTAACAGCATAAATATTCATGATTTTTTTAGTATACAGACGATTTTAGAACACACAACCTTCTGTGAAAATTGCTATAAAATGGGAAAAAGTTAAATTGGTGCTGTTGTCAAAAGACCTAAAAACATTGAATTAAAGGTATAGTAGAGGATTTTCTTCTTCTGGGTGGATCATCAAAATAACTGGTCCTCCTAATTGTCAATCATTCTGGTGATATATGACGTAAGCCCGTCGTACGTGCTCGTCCCTGCGCGCAGCTCACTCCACAAGTTTCTCATCATGCTGGTGGCCGACCCGACGCATTATTCTCGGACATTTTTACACAGTTTCACCCCCTCTGGTGCAAATCTTCTTGTAAAGTGCGCTTATGTGAGCGATGCCGACCTGTGACTTGTAAACAGAGCGTGCATGAGGAGAACTGGGCTCGTGCATGTCTCTCGCACGCGTTTTAGTAGGCGTTCCGTCTCGGGAGCAGGTACAGCGTTGCGCATGCGCATTTTTTTCAAACGGTGGAGAGGGCGGTTCTTTCCTAAAATTCCTGAAAATCCTCCTGTATACCTTTAAGTAATCATTTGTATAAATGTGATTTTATTATGCACAGATGGGTTGAGACTTTTTAATCTCATGGTACTGGTGATGATGACAATAAAGTTTTCTATTCTATTCTCAAGATGTGTAACAAATGTCAAACGTAATCTTTAAAGGATAGACTTTGGTTCAGGTCTCATTAACATGTGATTATTTTTAATTAAGTAGCATTGTAAACACCCATGTGCTTCGAAGTTAATAAAACTATCTTGACTTATCAACCTCTCTGAAGTAATTTACCTAATAATATGTTCATGTTAAGAACAAACCACGCAATTAAGACTTAAAAGTTTAAAAAAGTAAGCAACTCAAGATGACTCGTAGGTAATTAAAGCATCAACCACATGCTGTGCAATGCAAATTTTACGACAATTAATGTGGAGTAACAACATCAACAAGCAGATTTCTCATGTTCTGGTGCTGCAGTGGCAGGAGCTTCATTAGTGCAGCAGGCAAAGAGGAGGTCAGTTCCACCGCCTGCTGGCTTCATGTCACTTCCATTCTTTTATCCTCTAAACAAAAAGACACAACAGACCCCAGTGACCAGGACCGTATCTGTTACATTTATTCGTGGACCACAGTGATCTGGATTACAGTTTTTTTCTTTGAGGACTGCTGCCCACAAAACAATTTTCAGTTTAATTTGAACTATTCAATAGTGGACAAAACTATTGTCGAGGGGGGGTGCAGTTAAAGGAAACACAAAATATGTGTCCAACTATTGTTACAGAGACTAAAAAGTGATTTCAAATGCTTAAAAGGTTTAAAATAATCCATTCATTTAAATAATATATATCTGGAGTAATAGTTTATTGCAGTTTGAATCCCTTCAACATTATCACACAACTAATGATGTGGTCTGCACTGTAGACTAGAACTTAGCTGCACCCCCCCCCCCCCCCCCCCCCCAACACACACACACACACACACACACACACACACACACACACACACACACACACACACACACACACACACACACACACACACACACACACACACACACACACACACACACACACACACATCTAAATGAGGGCACACAGCCTGCCAGAGTCTTGAGATTCACTGTGTTTGACCTTGGTGAAGACTTGAAGGAAAAAAAAAATGTTTTATTGCAATATTTGGCTCATGATATATTTTCCATATGCTGATGAAATTGATTTCCTCACTTCCTTTCAGAACTCTGTGTTGGACTTTGGCAAGATAATCATCTACACCAGCAACCTGCGCATCATCCGGGCGCCGCCGAAGAAGCCGGAGCTGTTGCGGCAGCACACTGTGCCTCCCGTGGATGAGGAGGGATACCCAAAGGCCAGGGAGCGGGCGAGCAGGAGGAGGGCGAAAGCTCTTTATGGGGATGAGATGCCAGAGAAGCAGATCAGCGACACAGATACCAAGGTAATGATCCTTGCCCAAATTGTTCTCAGTGGTGTGGTAGAGGTTTTATCACCCCATTTATGTTTCTTGGATTCTCATCGTGTCCTTCTCCTCCTTCTCCTGCGTCTCACTTTCTCTGCATGTGCCTCTTTCTTTCCTTTCTTCAATTTTCTTTTTTTCATTTCTATACAGAGAATCACTACACAGTATCTGCCTCATCTCAAGGTCTCCTCCGCGTTTCCTTGTAACTGCCACCTTATTTGTACCCCTGTTCTTTCTTCCCCCCTTTGTGCCCTCCCTCCTGCTGCAACAACCACCGACTCATTGTCCTAGTGTTATCTGTCAACTGTGAACAAATACTGATGAGTCCACAGTTTCACTCTGCCCTTGCAGCATCTGCCTGCCACTTACCATCCAGCAAGGATAGCCAGGTCGCTATCATTCCCTCCCCCTCACTTCCTTGGCTGATTACTGTTCTTTCCTCACTTTTCTTTTCATCCCTTTCTCATCTTCCTCATTTTCCTTGCCTCTGAAGAAGACCCTTTTCAGCCTTTTGCTTTAAAATGATCATTATTTTTTACCTGCGATGTTCAGACAAAATCAGCTTTTTAATCATTTGTATGTGTTTCCATTTTGCTAATGTTTTTCCAGTGGAGACATTTACACATGTGTAATTAATCTGACTTGCATCTTAAAGGATTTTGACCCTGTATTTGAACAGAAAATACAACAGAATGGTCTTTATCTTTTATTGCAGCAGTAAAAAAAAAGCAATCATGAATTATTTTAAAGCTAAATTAGTTTGCTTGTGAATGCGGAACAGTTTGAGTTGAACTTTCACTGCTACGCATTGCTTTTTCTGAATGTCTTACTTAATTGTAAACTCTGCTTTCCCCAAAATTATTCCACAAACTCAATCATACTTTGTCTGTCTAATGGCACTATCTACAATGGCCTTTTAGTTTTTTTGTTTTCAGTGCAACACTTTTTATTCTGAAAGTGCCTAACTATGCACTGTTAAGCTGCCAATGCCTGTATATCACTATACTTTGTGATTCCTGAAGAGATTCTAATGGGGTCAGAGGTGATCAGCATTTCTTTTCCAGCTCTGAATATTTAAACACGCTTTAAGCCTCATCAACGTCTTACTTACTGCACAAACCTGAGTATAAATGTAAAGTTTTCAGCAGGAAATACTGAAGACTAGATTATGACATCCACATTGCAAAGATGGAATCGAAAACATCTTCTGTTGTTATTCAATCAAAATGTCCTTGATAACAGTCATCACTGCAAACTTTGCAGTAATGATCTGCTGGCTGTGGGAAAAAGGCAATCAGTATGTAGCCTATTAGAAATACTATTTTAAATATTCTTTTAATGCGTGTTTCAGCGGGCAGTCCAGTCAGAGAGACCTGCACTGTTTATGTTTTTGTTTATGAGCTGACCTTGTGGTTAAACAGCTGCACTGTCAAGTTTTGTAATAAGTTTAATTTCAAAACTGTGTTCTATTATAGAAAACAGGTGGATGTGATTCAAACGTGACAAACCTCACATTAACCTATAATGACCATTCAGAAAATGAGCATTGCTGCGTGACAATGATTTTTGAAAACAGGAGAAACTGCAGGATTTTATCTTTGCAGGTTTTCAAGGACACAAAATGTCCCCGTAGCCGTGAACAAATCTGCTTTCCCTTTCCATCCCCGTGTCGCTCGAATTTCCCTCTCAGTCCCATCTCTTCCCCAACATTTTTAGCCTTTGGCTTACCTCAGAGTTCCTCTGACTCCTCCTCTTCTCTCCTCTAATGTGTTTCTTCTGTCTCCAGGAGGCCGACAGCTGCCAGCATTGTGGCGGTTCGGGCTGCGCTCCCTGCTCTCTGTGTCACGGCAGCAAGCTGTCCATGTTGGCGAACCGCTTCAATGAGTCCATCAGTGATCTGCGTTGCCAAGCCTGCTACCCCCATGGTCTGGAGAAGTGCCAGTCCTGCTCCAGTAAATAGCACCATTTGGCTGACACCCATGTCTGGCAAACGGGGAGAAAGAGAGGGAGGGAGAGTGAGAGAGGGACTGAGTTGAGTGAGTGAGTGAGTGAGTGTATGCCCGACCGGTTCTTCAGAATTGTCTCAGTGGCAATATTGCTCTAATCCAAAGTGTTCTTGGTGGGGTGTTTCAAGTTACCACTAGGAAGCATAAGCCATCACTGGAAAGAGGAATTGTGAGTGTCCATTGGGCAACAAAAATCACAGAATACAATTACTGTGTGCAGTGAACATGGCTTCAGATAACACAAACACACAATTACTTTTTTGTTGTTGCATTGTTTTGCATCTGCACCCTCCTTCCTGATAAAAACCTGGTTCCACCGCAGAGTTATCATTTTAATTAAAACGATGCAAACATTTTTGCAGTTTATTGTGTCTGCTGGAAAGGACGCCCTGTTCGTATCTCCGCCTCACTGTTCACATGAGAGAATGGAATGCTTTTCATCCTAACAAGCTGTACTGTACGAGGGTAATTGATGCCTTTATTGTTTGTTCAGGAGAGAAGAAAATAAGACAGGAAGGTAAGGAATTGGAGATGAAATAAGAAGAGAAAAAAAACCAGAGTGAAAGATAAGAGTGAGCGAGGCTAACGTGACAGTTTTAGAAACAGGATTAATCCAAGGATGATGTTAAAAATGTGTGACAATATGTGAGTTGTGACAGTGTAACATTGAAAATCTGTTGTTCATACAAATTGTAGGTTATTATTGGTTATTATGGCACTATATTACTGGTCCGGCCCACTCGAGATGAAACTGGGCTACATGTGGCCCCTAAACTAAAATGTGTTTGACACCTTTGCACTAAACTAAAAATTAGTTGACTTGATGAGAATATCATTCTTCTATAGTGCAATTTTGGCTACAAAGTATCTCAAAAACAGTGATAATATGGTTTCTTTTCCTCTTGAGCAGGTAAGGAGCTTAGTATTACTATATACTGTAGATGATGCTTCGAAACTGTTCCTATGGTAACTCACCTCTGTTTACCACTTTGTGCAAACACTGATTAAAAAAAAAAATCTACCAAAAATACTGTCTCTTTAGAAATTCAATCACAACCCGGGTTCTGCTGACAATAACTGACCAAAAGTCAGAATATTCTCGGTGTGCTGTTTGCTGGCCAGGCACAGGTGATTATTACTTGGTCCATTTCATCCATGAAAGAGCTGAAATTAGGTTTGATTTTAATATGAATCAGAGACCTGGCCAATTGTACAGTGCAACCCCTGCTTATGAGAGGAACAAGTTGAAAAGAAAAAGGAGTAAAAGGAGAAAAAACTACACTAAACCAGCTCAGGATGTCTGCGTCATACAGATTTGTCTGGAGGTACATTGTACATGCAAGAAGGTCAATTAATTTTAGCAAAAAGAATTGAGTTTGATCATTTAACAGTTGTATCTCTTTATCAGGTGACTAGTGGGTGGGATAGGGCAGGAGTATTATTCCTTGATGTTTTTAATTGTGATGGTGAGACAACGTGGGCAGATCATCATCGCAGGTTCTGCAGTGCTCAACGTCCATTAACAAAGGAGAAACGCTGAACCAGCAACCGCTTCACAGATGACCAGGTTTCATTGATGCAACGGGTGTGCTCCAGGAGCTCAAACTGTGGCAGAAGTTAAAAGTGATTCTAATAGAATAGTGCCAGAACACACAATGCATCACTGTTTGTTGCATATGGAGCAGCTCAAGAGGAACAACGCAGTATTAATCATAATGGTCATATTGTTGTGGCTAATCATTGTAAACTCCATTGTGCTTGCTGAGGCTGGCGCCTGTTCCAGCAGACATCGTGTGAAAGACACACACACACACACACACACACACACACACACACACACACACACTCACACACACACACACACACACACACACACACACACACACACACACACACACACACACACACACACACACACTGGACATCCGCCAGTCCGTTACAGAAGCAGCAGGCATACGCATGCACACATTTTCTGCAATGGCCAAGTTTAAATTGAAAGCCAGCCCAACATGTCTACCTGGATTAGGCCCACACAGACACAGAGAGAGCATGTAAACCACTTAGGGAAGCAGATATTATCTGGTCTTCCTCCAAAATGTCATTAAAACAATGAAATAAGGCACATTGATGGAGACCTAAGGATTACCACTTACACCTGCTCCTGCACTGATTACTTCACGCTGGGCACCAACTTTGATGGGATGACAACGATTCACAAATAAACTGCTGATCTTCCTAATCTGTATTCATCTTTTCCTCCGGCTGACATTGAGAAATATTGCAACAGCTGATACCCTCCAGTGTGCATATTACATTTATAGTTAGTTAATGTTTGACATGCTGCAGCTCGGCTCCTCCTCACCACTCAGACCACTGATGATTATTCTACTTTGCTTTTCTGCAGTTTTTCCTTTCATGGTTGGAATGTGTCTGATGGTTGATAACATTCTTTATTATGTCACAAAAAAAACCTTATCCAAGACTTGTTTTTACTTTGCAAACTTTATTCTAAATAACAGTTATTATGACAACACTTTATTTTATAAATAGTCTCATTCCTTGATTATTGTCATCCCAAGTTGCTTAATCCAAACATTTTTGACATGTGAATAAACTAAAATCCTTAAATGCTTTCAAATGTTTCATAATTGGGTTCATCAACTACTATTTAAAAGGAAAACTTTTGCCTTATTCGGTTGTTGAATGAGCTACATTAATCATATTTAGCCGTTTTATTTTCTCGAAACAAACATCGCCATCATAAAATGCCTGTGGTGACTAACCTTTTAAGATTCTTAACATCACAGTAAATCTAATAAATGTAATCCAGAAAAGCTCTCAGGCTGACATATTACATTTCACGGCACATGCCAATGAATGATGGCGCAGCTATTTTCCTAACCTCACAAGTCATGTTTCTCTCTCCTATCAAATATGTTTGATTTATATGGCGGCCCTAAAAGAATCTGTAGCATGCATAAATCCAAAGGCAACCCCGTAAACATCCAAGTCATTTCCTGAATGTTTGTATTTCCCAGCAGGCACAGGGTGTTTGCATGTCACACCACCTTCATAACACAAAATGAAACATAACCACAAATACAACATGCTGCTTAATATCACATCACCACATCTTAGTCATTACACCTCCAATCAGTTGCAATCAACCGCAATGTTTTCTATCAAGCTATTTCAGGACGATTAAACAGAAAAGAAAAATGAAAAAAATCTAAATTAAACATCATCACCTCTGTGGGATTTCATTTTGTTTTTATTCTGCTCTTGTCAGCTCTGAGTGATCTCCTCCATACAGTTATGCATTTCTTCTGCACCTTGATCACAAATACTTATAAGAGCTTTCATAAGACTTGTATGTGTTTGACTCGAGCATGCTGATACTGATCCGAGTTCACCCCGTCTTGAGACAACTACAGTAACAACGCTCCTCTAACATGCCAAAATGTTCTGTATTCAGGTGTGACCTGCACTGAGCCGAAGGATATCTTTGTAGTGGCTGCTGAAATGGCATTTCTCACCACTATCTTTATGCGGAGGGGCAAGAGATAATCAATCAAAGTCTGTGTCAACAGCGGAAAGCACTGACCACATCCTCTAATGTGTCAGCAGCCGAAAGTCGTGCCACAGCAAGAACAAGCCCCCTGCACTATTAAAGCCTTCCCTCCCTGCCTCTGTACCTGTCTGTGTGCCAACGATTGCAATATTTTATCTTAATACATTGGATAGCCTCGCAACCAGCCATTGAGGAGACTGTCGATGAACAGCAGTCTGACCAAACGCTTCATCTGCAAACAAATATCTGCCATGAGGCAAGGACTCTGCAGCCTGCCTCTGTCTTGGAACAAATCTGCCGCCCGTGTTGAAGTTAAAACATCTGTATACCGTATTCATCTCAGCCTCCATTCTCACTCAAAATTCCACCGGGAATAAGAAAAGCAAATGGGTCACAGAACTATTCCTGCATGGGCTTCTTTTTCTTCTTTCTAAGATGTGAAGTGATAAGGGATCCCGTGACAACACTGAGGTGTTACACTAAATGGTGATGATTTGTAGTGTCCAGGAAAGTGGAATTCAGACAAATGACTTTACACCACAGCAGATGTTCTCAACCCTTTGTCAGTGATGTACAACCTATAATTTTGGGGTGGAAAAAAATGGTGTGTAACACACAATTTCTGATTCTTTAACTGTGCAACACTGCATTCTTTTTGGAATTTTGTATATTATATATATATATATATATATATATATATATATATATATATATATATATATATATATATATATATATATATATATATAAAAACACAATACTGAATATAAAACGTTCACAACAGGAGAAAGTTTTTTAAGGATCAAAATCAAACTAGCATCTACACTGAATGCGAGTCTCATTAAAACAGTTTGCTGGCTGAGATTGAGCTTTCTTTGCTGCTCCACTCCAAACCCTACTCCATTGCTTGAGTTGTCATGGCAACAGTGATTGACAGGTGATGCTGTGTGTTAAGATGATGAAATTAAGAACGACTAAAAATATGAAAAATGAATGACGTCAAGTAACACTATTGATATATTTCTGAACAATTTAAAACACAGATCGTATTCTGTCTTTTTTATTCTTTTTTTTATCTCAAGTACCCAGCGGATTGTCTTCAATTACCGCCAGGAGTAGACGTATAGCCAATTTAAAAACCATTGTGTTAGAGCATGAACGCCACTCACGCTGACTGTCGAACAATCACAGATGTGGGTGAATATACCCCACCCAATGGTGGCAAGAAAGCAGATTCATGCTGTGGATCAAATCACAGACTTCCACTCATACGTGTGCTATTTTGAGCACATAAAAGCATTCACACTGTCAAGAAAGCCAACATGCAGTGCACTGTGAATAACAGGATCGTGAAAGTTGAGTGTGAAACACAGGACATTTCTCGCACTTAATGGTCGCTGTCTTGGCTCATGCAGCTGAGGGGAGGATTCGGCAAGTGGAAAATCTAATGGCGATTGTGACACTTCCAGCATCGGATGAGACATCACTTCTATCATTATATTACATATCTCTAGTGAGAATGAGATTAACAATATTCTAACAATGGAAAATGATCACACAGCTGTCATGCACTGCGTTATGTTTTTTCAAGGTTAGTGAAGCTGTTGTTAAAATTCTAAATCTGATTTTCAGTGCTGTTAAATAAAACCATGCTCAGACTTCAAGACTTCACCTTACTTTTTTTTAATCATCTCTACACAACAAACAATTGTTTTTCAACTTAAATCATTATTAGAAAATAAATTTTTCATATACAAACAGAGATAAAAACCAAAGAGCCTGGAATATGGCTTCATGCTGTACTAGCCTTTAAGGAAAGGTTTATATATTATTCATAATTAAGTCGTGTACTCACTCCATTTCCTCCATTTTCCTCCCGGTTGTGCCTCTTGGAGTCTGCGTATGCGTGTTACCTTTTCCATTAAGATCTTTCGCCACTAATCTTTAGTTGCTGGTGTTTCCTCACCCCAATGTCTCATGATTGATTTCTTGTGACTAACAATACTTTCACCAGATATATGTCATTCTGTGGCACAATTCCTTAAGGAAATCAACTGTTCTTCACTTGTACTTTTTCCCCCCAAAAAAATTCATGAGAATGAGCCACATCAAAAATGTCCACAGAATACACTCTGCACATTTCGGCTGTCCATCACAAGGCAAATACAGAGAAGCAGACAGTCATACTCACATTCGGATCACAAATTAACCAGAGTATTAGCAGTAGACCAACACACGCAGAACACAAAAAACCCCACACTGGATTTGAATCAGGGGTGTCTTTACTATGAGGCGAGAGCGCTCACCGCCATGTGGCCATGTGACCAAAACCAGCAGATTCATTGTTGGATGATGAAAGTAAATGTCACAGGTCTATTTTGCACTACATAGATCACAAAGGGATTTGATTCAGAGGAACTCTGAAGGTTTAAGTCCGCTACACACTGCTATTTTAGCCACATGAAAGACGATCAAACGTGGCCATGCCTTTGATCGTGTATTAAAATCTGTAGTCTTCTATTGTACAGGGACAGGGGGGGTTTATTGAAGGCATTTGTCATGGTTGTGTGACCACATTATTTTTTTGATATGTGGAAATGTAATGATCGTCCAGTGTTGTTAAATACTAGAGCTTCACCCAACCCAACAGCTGCAATAAAGGATGAAGGCCCCACCAGTTTTGATGTTGCCAAAAACATTTCCGAAAGGTGTATGTTGGTGACTTACAGTTTGAGATTGTTACTTTCACACTTCGACATGTCATCATGCACCTGATTCAGTGGAGAGAGACATTTTAGCGCAGCCTAACTTATGTCTTTCCTAATTCCATGAAATCCATATCACCGTTCAGCAATGAAACTTCTGAAATGTCACTGTTGTTCCGTCAAGGTTGTGTTTTGTGCACTTGCATCCTGTCACATCTGGGTGCATTTCACTTCCCTTCTGATCCCTCTGGGTCACCTGCATCGAGTTCTCCTCCCCTTTCACTCGGGCTGATAACTCACTTCTGATTTTACTTGCTGTGTCTTGTTTCCCTCTCTATTTTGGTGTGAGTCTCCTTCATCAGTCCATCTGTTATAATATCTGTTGTCATCAGTGACAGTCAGACTGGGCCTTGCTTTGACTATTTGCACTGCTTTTGAACTCCACAATGTCACCAACTTCTGGATTTAGGCTTCCAATCAAAGTTATCCTTTTTTTTTCTGGAGCTGCGTTTGGTTTGGTGTCTTCTAGCCTGCAAACTTGACGCTAACATATCTCAGAAATATACAGAAGGCATTAATGTATGGGATTGTATTTTTTAACCTGTCCTCGTAATTGAAGTAAAGTAATTGAACCTAAATAGGGTTTACAGGATCATCTTTTACTGCACATGGTAAGTTTGAGTGCGATAGGCAAACTAAGCAAAGAATGATGATCAGAAAAGTTCATTAGATCTACTTTATGGCCGTGTTTCTTTGACTCAAAACTATTTGTTTTCTTTTGTCAAAAGACCACTGTGGTGAGAGTGCAGGAGAAATAAAAGAAAAGCTGCTGGAATAAATGTGCTCTCAGGAAGCTTCAGCCAGTTGCAGAGACATGCTGACGAAATCCACTCACAATAAATATGCACAGGTGCACAAAAAGACACAGGAAAGCAGCCTGTGTCATACAGTACGGACAAATATAACCACTGTTCCAATTTAACCATGTTACAGGCAGCACAGTTCAGTCATCACAGTGCATTAAAAAAAAACAAAAAAACAAAGCAATTTGTTTGTTGGAAATAATCATCGCAATCTCATTGACTCTCGAAAAGTTTGACAGTGAGCCTATTTTGTATAATTGTAGTTTGAAAATTGCCGTTAGCTAACAGTGATCATAACAGTCATTACAAAACACAAAGCTCTTAAACAGACTACAGTTGTTGGTTGTCTCAAGCAGCACATTTCTTCTTCTTCTACAGAATAACTCATTGAGTCTTGTTTTCTAGACACAAGTGCAAAGCCTTTAGCTGCTCGTCTTGTAGTTTAGACCGAGCAATCTGGAAAATAGTCACTTTCACGATCAAATAATACCCTGTTTTGTCACAGCAACCAGTAAACGGTGTTTCATCTGAGAGGGAAACACTTTTCTCAGTGGCAGCATCATCCTTTACGAGACTTTATAGATATATCTGTGATCTCCTATAGCCCATTTGTAATATCAGATGCAGGAAGCAGACCGTGTGCATTAATCATAAACTTTCACACCAGAACAAGACATTTTTATCAGAAAACTGTCTCTGCTTGGTTAACACTGATCCTTCTCTTATCTACTCTGGGTCTTTTTTCTTCTCCTGCTTTTACTCCCCTCTTCGGTAATCTCCGGTGGCGTAACAAGCCCCTTTAAGTTTCATTCTACAAGTAAAGAAACAATGACCAAATTGCTCAGGCCCGTTGCCTCGTGCGTCGTTCCCCAGGTTGCAGCAGCAGGGTAGTGATTGCGTGGTGATTAGTGAGACCCTGTCTGGATCAGGCTTTAAGCCTTCATCACAGCAAGTATTGACTCTGGCAGAGGACGGCCTCCACCATCACCTCCAGCTAGTATTAGCCGCTTTCATCCCATGGTCCCTTAAACAGAGGAAGTGGAGGCAAAAGTGATGTTTTTATTCAGTTGAATCGCATATCATCGTACCCTCAAGATGTATTTAACAATCTCTGTAGTGAAGAGGTAATGAACTCAACAAAAATAAATCTGTGTTAGTATATTGTAACATTGCTTAAAGCTGCTGTACATGATCCATCTATTAGGCTGTCTCTTTGCTCTGTTCCACATTTTTCTGACCTCTACTGTCAGGCGAGAGTCGAAACACTAAGTTGTTTAAATCATTATGGTTGCATTTGTGTGCATTAATTATCATCCAGATGTGGAAATGGAATCGAGATCAAATAAAATGTCTATCTTGGATTGTGAATGCCTTTTGTTATGTGTCAAATATGGTGAACTCACACACTCTGATATCAAATTTTGGCTGACAAGAGTGCAACCTGATGGTTTTTGGTTCCTTCCACACTTTTCTATTTTCTATCTACAGAGGCTGTTGTACATGGCAATCTGAGGAGATTACAAAGGCTCAAATCAGCCAGTCTGGCACTAATATCTATGCCAGAGTCACAGAATTCACATTCTTCCAGATTGTAATGTTTGATATGATGATTACTGGAAGCCCCTAAGCTTATTTTACATGATTGTGCCTCCTGCATTGCTGCCACATGCTGCAGAGAATAGTATGTTGCCCAGTGCCCACTATATGCAGTACATTATATGATATCAATAATGGGCTGCATAGTGACGTAGTGGTTAGCGCACTGGTTTCGTCTCAAAGTGCCCCCAAAACCATGTGTTTGAGATCAATTGGTGCCTCATAACCAAGGGTGTCAAGCATAAGGCTCTTGGGCCAAAACCAGTCCGCAAGAGGCGCCAATCTGGCCCGCCATCAAACCACCAAGCAAATTGTACTGATTTTAAAGGAACATTGATTTAAAAAAATAAAAAAATAAAACAATACACATATTTCTCATCAGTAGCAGACGTAACACAACACTGAGACCGTTAGTTATCGGTGATGCTGTCATGAAAGTTCACAAATTAGCATTAGCTTAAAAGCCATGTTGTCAGGGTGAATTTGTAAAAACTTGCAGAATGCAATAGCTATAGGAGCACTATTCTGGCCATTTTACTGTATTATGCAATAGAAGGTTTCATTAAAATGATCTATATATATTTTGCAATTGTTGTCATTTTCCAAAAGCTTAAAGTTCTGAAGATGTTTCAACTCTCATCTGAACCGAGCCCCTCACAAATGACAGGGGTTATAGCTGCTCAGATATATTCCCTGTCTATGGCACTGAGTGAGAGTTTAGGCAAAAACGTTTCACAATTTTTCAGGTCCTCTTGATGTATTGGCATTTTCAGAAGAGTCTCTTTCAAATAAGTCAAGTGAGGGGGTTGTACCTGGAGAAGGCCTAGTTTTCACCTTTTTCCGTCTTTTCAGACTTGTGGGATTGCTGCAGTGTGTTTAGGATAGTTGCTATGTTGGCAAACCGACCCAATCGCAAGCTTCTCGAGATGAGACATATTAATATATTTTATATTTGTAAGTATGGTACTCACAGTCTGTACTTTTACGTGTTGGAGTAAATGTTTTTATTTTTTTATTTTTTTACAGTGAAAGGTGTTTTTTTATAGAAGAGCCAGCAGGCCAGAGCCAAGAACGCTGTTCATTTCTTTATTTTGAGATCATACAGAGAAACACATCACAACACGTGCATCTTGCTATGACATTAACTTCAATGGGGTGTTTGGTTTCTTGATGTTACTGTCACATCTTGTATTAGCTGAGGAAACTACACTATCAAATAACAGTTTATGTTAAATTGGCATTTCAATATTGTGAGTTTTGAAATTGAAATTTTATATCTGTCGGCCATGGAAATAAATATGCTGGCTCTGATTTTTTGGTTTATCTTTCGCTTAATTTTCACAAGTTGTTTCCCCTGTATTCCTTCATGTTTACTCTGGTGATTTATGTTGTTTTATCTTCTCATTTAAGTCCATATCTGTTTTCAAATTGTCCTGTGCTCAATTCAGGCCACATTTACACGTACCCAGGTATTTAAAAAATATGTGATATTTCTCTGCGTTTGCATTTTTACACATAGATAGAGTTACGACTCACCAAATACTCACCTGGTTTTTTCCCCCTCAAATTCTGTTGGGCTACCATGGCTTAATATTTCTTGCTACACTGCCCCCGACAGGTTTGGCATGCTCATAGCTGTGAACCAGGCGTATCTGCAGGTCTGTGTAAATTAAGATACTTTTTTTTTTTAAAGGTAGAGGAGGAAATGTCAGTCCCTGTAAAAACGTAGGTACATGTAAACATGGCCTCAGTGTCTCATTGATCCACCCTCATGCCTTCCTCAGTGTTTCCTCTCCTTCTAAATATCCTTGAATGTTCTCAGCTGTGTCTCGTTACTACCAGTCTCTATATATGGGACATCTCCAAACTCACCAGTCGTTGTGTGCTGTCCTCCTCCCCAGTCTGTTTCACCTTGTGTCTAGGTTTGCTTTATGGAGTTGTGCAATCTTTAGTTCCTGGGAAGCCTCTTTTTTTTAGTGCTTTGAGTTTGTGCATATTTAGTATTGCCCTTTGTTTCAAACTCTGTTTGATTCTGCACAACACAAATGCCCCTGTCTCATAATGTTTTCAACTGATAACAACAACATTTTGTTGTGTTCTGAGTGTTTGTTTGTACAACAATGGTGCTTGGAATATTTTGAAAATCGTGATAGAATATGACATATTTGGTAGCACCTTCGTGTACCTCTCAAAAACTGCTTTCGACAAATTTGGATTATTTTCCAAAATGAGACCTAGAATAAGGAGACAGCCCATTGCTTTCACTTTGTTCTCGGTGTAAGCGAGAGGCTCGTACATATCTGTGTAATGTGGTGTAACAATGTGCACCCTTTCAGATAGCTCGGGGTGAGAACGTCAGCTAAAATCCAAATTTATAAAGCAATGCCATAAAAGTTTGTGCCATGTGAAATTCACCTCTCTTAACACAATGCCACGGCTCCAGCCATCCAAAGAAGTCATGTCGAAAGAGAACCCTAAAAGCAGAATTATTTGTCGGTGATGTCAAAGAGACTTTTAAACTGTGACAAATCTCTGGAGTGTGTTTCAAGTTTGAGGAGATTCCAAATTAATGTATCCGTTTCGAGTCACACCTGCTCCAGCTGTGTGTGTGGAAAAAAGACGGAGTCAAAAAGAAAACTAACTTTCACAAAATGTTAAGGAAGGTTTTTTTCATTGCTGTAAAAATCTGAAGATTGAAAGCAACAGCATAAATGTATACAACGCTTAATTTCTTATATCCCCCCAAAAAACACTGTTCATCCACTAAGTGGTGTCAATCACAACATTTTAACCTCTTGTTTGGCGCTCATGGAAATACACATTTAAAATTTTAAATTAATTTCTGTTGGATGTATGTAGTCTGGGATGTCATGAGTTGAGAGAGGTGAAAAAACTGAAATGTTATATAACTAAGGTTTTCAACTGAGACTGTAAAGCTTGCATTTTGGGTGTACGTTTACATGATGATGGTGCTTGGAGTCACTGGAAATCAAACTTTCAAAAACATTTTTAAAAATGCTCATATGCACCATGGCCATGGAAAATAGTTTTTCTGTACATGTGTGACTAGATGGACAAAAACAATGGCGGCCTCCAGAAGGTCATGACTCTCAGTCTGCTGCTCAGTCTAATTGTTCTGCTGGAACAACTAACAAATGATTTTTGGGAGTAAAATACATTCATCCATGCACAGATCCTTCCCTCCATGCATCCATGCATGATAGTGTTGCAGAGACTGTAGACATATTAATGACACCAGGCAAATAGTCCTTGGTTCAGTCCATGGCAGGACCATCACAGAGAGAAAAAACGGCAAACCTTCTTATGAGTGGTCAATATATATTTGCCATGCCATGCATGTTTTGGGAGAAAAATGAATTATCCAAAGTTTGTAACTTTTCACATTAGTTCTGTCAAGCATTGAGGAGAATAAGTAGCAGTTTTTCTATGGATTTTAATTAGTCTCGCAGTCTACTGGCTCTTTGGATCATCTGAAAGTCACTCCATTACGCTTAGATCAAGGCTCTGTTGGGTGCAGACAGTTTGTTTCAGGACACTGTGTTCTCCTTGCTGCTGATTCTCTGTTTGCTTGACTGAAGTTTTGGTTGGTGTCATGCTGCACACTGAATTCGGTACTTATGGGACACTTCTGTCTTGCATCGCAGAGGACAATTTCAACATCTAAAGTGCCTGCACTTGCGTGTTGTACTGTATGTTTCCAAGTAATTACAGAGCCATTATTTGATTAAGTAATTGTAAACTGCAGGTTTTTTGTTGCGTGTGCCAAGAGGAGAAAGGACCAGTTAAAATATTCAAAATGCCATGACTCCAAAAAGTACGTTTTAACGGGCCAGACAGCAAAATGTCTTCCATAAGCAAATACAGCCCAATATGATCTATTACAGATTGAAATTGCTTCACTGCTGCAGTGTGAAACGAATGAAAGCATTTCATCATATAGTGAATATTTATCAGGGAAAATAAAAATCCATTTCCAGTCTCAACCCAAACTCCCGAGTGACTGGTGGAATTTAGAAACTTGCAAGCAAACGTTTATCTAACAGGAAACTGAAATTAATTCCTCTCTCCGTATGTAAACAGTGTTTATAGTGCAAAGTGCATAGTGGCCCATTTTGAGGCCCTTTTATTCTGTTTATAAACTGCCTTATGTAAAAACCACCCATCCACCTTCTACGCTTTTGTCATACCAAGCAGGGTCACGGGGACGTGCAACCGATCCCGGCTCTCATCGTTGGCCCAGTCCTTCCCACAAACCACAACATTTATTGGATCCAGTGCCCTCCTACCCTGAACTTGACGTGGTGGTATAAAAGATAGATGGCGTATATTCTGATATCACATGTTTGCTTTTCACCTATATGAAAATTTCAAACATGATGAAACGTCTTCATGCTGTGTACTTATTGTTAAGTCCAGAGTGTTTGGATTGTTAAGAAAGGATAAGTCGAAGGAACGTTATATCACGCTACGTATATGCTATATACAGTTTCATTGTTATATTCTGAAACAATGAGTTCCTTACCTCTGAGGATAAGCTCTTTGAAGTTTACACGCCATCTGAAGGTTTTTAGTGCTTTTAAACCACCAAAGCTACATTCATCTGATTTTGTCCACTACTTCAATGACTTATATGGGACTTTGCTGGAACTTTTTATTCTTTTTGACAGATTCAACTTTCTCTTTTGCCTAATTTGCTGCTTACATACCTTTGTGTAATTTGAAGACACTTTTAAATAATATTTTTGAATATCTGATCCACTTTAAATGTAAATATTTAACATCATGGTTTATATTGTGTGGTGAAGCTGATTAATGATCAGAAAGGACCATGCACAACTTTTTAACTGTCTTACCTTGACGGAATCGTAATATCATTTGGTAATCATGAAAATGTGGGTGGCTGAATTCAATCCAAAGTAGCAGCTGTCGCCAGTCAGATTACAACCTTAACAGGTCACAGTCCACCACTCTCCGAACACCAAACTCTCACATCCCCGTCAGGCTAATCAGGTAATCTAACAGATACTCTCGGACTTCAAGTAAGAAATGGTGTGCCTTGGGAAAGAATATCCTTACGAAAGCGCACACCTGCAAATGGAGAACATGCAGTTTACAAACACGCCACAAGCATGGAATTAGATTTTACTTTTCTTGCTGTAGGGCAGGAATGCAAATTGCAACACCCTCGTGTCGCCCCAGGACGACCGTTGCACCATTGAGTCAGACTCACTCATAAATGTTTTGGTTGTGGTTTATTTGGAGTGATGGGAAACATTAGATACAAATTATATTTCAAAAGTCTCCAGAAACTAAAATTCCTCCGGGCACACATATATGTATAATGTCTCACAGATTCTGTAACTTCTAAGTTAACTCCAAAACAGAAAATGTGGCTGTCTCTTGTAAAGTCAGACATATCAAAGGAAAGCGGGCTGTTTATCTCAAAAATGGTTATACACTTTTATTTGTTGAAATGGGCTCTGCCTCTGAAGGTGCTCCCTGGTGAACTGGAGCAGCAGTGTACGATTCTACTCACAGCGCAACAATCCACACATTGATCTGCAGAACAGAGCCCAAAAGGCACATAACAGCGAGATATGGGATACACAAAATGCACACGCAAGAGATATGATAGGAAAGAGTGGTAATAAGAACCTGAGCAGGCGCATCGGTGGAATCAGTCAAGCCAGTCGGTGTGAGAAGAGCAGCAGTGCTCCGGTCTGAGAGGCAGTGAAAGCTGTTGATGAAGACGTGTCCATCATCTTCACTCAATGTGGTTCCTTTGAAAGTGATTGCTGCTTGTGCTTCATGTGTTACTTCATCAGCTGGAGGTGTGTGCCACTGCTGAACTCTCTCACAGTCACTTTGATTCTTCATTAGTAATCATTCTAAAAACTATGTAATCCCCCCCCACCACCACCACCACACACACAAACACGTTCTGCTTAATAAGAGTTCCCAACACCATCTGTCATGTGCGTGAAGGCTTTTGTTTCTTGAACAATAACTGATCGTATGTTGTTGTTGTTTTGTTTTTTTTTGTTCCACACCTGTGTGGTTGTTTTTCTGTAGTTTGGTGTGCAGAGTGACACATGAATTCATCCCAATACTCATAAATATGTTTATCATTTTAATATTTGTGATTCCCTTCTTCCTGAATTTTATGAGTTTTCTGAATAGATTCCAGGTTCAGATGTCTGAAATAAGCTTTGTTGTTAATGCAGTGCGACCTGAACCCAGGCACCCAATAAAAATTTTATTTGGCAATCTCTCTTCCATAGAGATTTCTTCAGGTTCTCCGAATGTTTTGCATCATAATAATATAAAGTATAGAAGGTCACAGTTGTGGTTCGAAGAAAAGTTTATTTGCAGTTTTTCTTTTATCAGTTTATCTCAGACTATTTTTTTGAACTGTGCAAGAAATTCAGGGTATCCATGCATACACAGAGAGAACATGCAAACTCCACACAGACAAGACTCAAACATTGAGTATTCAACTTCACCACGAAGCAGCTCACTGTGTTGTTACTGAAGTTGTTGCATTTTGTGTTTCTTCTAATTTTCTTGTAATTACAGCAAAATGGGTAAAATGTCTAAAATGGGAGCTGGTAGGAAAAATATCATTGATGCCCCCTTTATGTGATTTCATAATCATTCAAAAGCCTGACCTCTGAGTTTCTGCATCTCCAAATTGAACATTTAATGCTTGTAGATTTGATAATGTGTCTTTAATATTCACAAGAGCCCATTTGATGACTTGAATCTGAATTTGTTGAACGGAAGCAAGAGCAATAAGATATGGAGATTGAAGATTTGCTGAAGAAATCTTTTGTACCACAATGTATGAGTTTTTAAAAGTGGGTGTAAACATTCATCTTCAGCTGAGGGCAGTCGGGCATTGTAGAAAAGATTACTTGGCATGCAACTTACTTGAATAATATTTCTGGTTTTATAAATGGTGTGTTCAGTTAAAGATGGCAGGCAATAGGTCTTGTGGACCTCCTGCATGTGTCACATGTAAAATATGAACTTCTGCTCCGTAACAAGCAGACACAACAGGCTGAAAAATGTCTTCCCTCTTCAGTTAATCAAGCTGCTTCATGTCGACAGCAGGCCACTGGACGCGCGTTAGTGTAAACAGGGGCTCAGTGTCTCAATCAGTTAAATGTGGCAGGGGCTGCAGACAATTAAAGACCACGGTAATGAGTGAGTGTTGGGTCAAATACAATGCTAAGGTAATTTATTTATACATTTCTGTCCTATTAATGAGTATATTATTTTAAAGGTACACCCAATACAATTTAAACATGAAGTACTGTAGCCTTTAGTAGTGTAAACAGTTCTAAATATATTTACATGAATATAAGAGCTGGTATACCTTTTCTGACCATCATCACTGGTTATTCCATCACTGGCATAACATCTATGAGCAGAACAACAACAGTTTGAATGATGGGATTGTCATCATTTAACATACTGTATTTGAATAATATGGCAGTTTTGATGCTAAATTATTTCATAAATCAGACATTTTTCAACCCCAGCTGGCACCATGACAGCACACACTTGAAGGACTGAATCTTTGTGTAGCTTATGGTACACGTATTAAATAGATATTGAATAACTTTTTTGAGAATACTTAAAAACTATACTAAATCAGCACACTGTGGCACACAGCCAAAGAAACCAGAAGACAAATGAAACACCACATTTGTTTCTGGAACCGAGTTAGCATCGCTAGCATGTTAGCTGTTAGCTGATATCGATGCTAACTAGTCTGTCAGGTAGCAATATCAGTGTGTGAAACACTGAGCAGAGCGCATCTCCATGGCAACAGACACTGATCTCTTCCATGAGGTGCCTCTCCCAACCACTTTATATGAGACATTTTTGGGGGGATTTATTCGGAAACGGTTCACTATTAACATCTCAAAATCTAATTGATTGGTCCTTTGATGATGAAAAAAATCATCCCTGAAGATTTCATGCAATTCCGGTTAATAGTTTTTGCCCCAAATTTCGGTGGTGAAGGTGATGAGGTTGGCAATATGACTTCTTGATAAAGTATAAGATGTATAATTACTTTGTAGTTGGAAAAATGCAGAAATCAGGCAGATGAATTGTGACTACCGTATTTTCACTTTTGAGTGCATCAAGTAAAGTCAATAAAGAGTGCTTCTGTAATAAATATTTAATGTAGAAATGTGCACGTTTTCTGTACGTGAAGTGGAATTTCCTGCCATGTTAGTCATGAATGGACCATTAAAATAGAAAATACACCACAACCAATGTGACAGGGTCCCTTTGATAAAAGTGCAGAAAGGATGATTCATGTACATGGCTCTCTTTAAATGTTTGTGAAGAAGAATTCAAAGCTAGATATATCTTCATTGCCAGTGATGCCAGTAACACTCTCATATGACCACTTTTTTCAGGAACGAGTAATCTAATGCGTTACTATTTCCAAACCAGTAATCAGATTAAAATTACTTGTCCAAGTCACTGTGCATTACTATTATAGTGTCCCACCAGGCGAATTTCTTGTCTGCAAAGCCACTTAATTATTAAACAGAAGAAGCTGCTCTTCCATTCTTCTCCAAACTGACACAAACGCATACAGCGCATGATGCAGACAATGCGCTCACCTGACCCACCCCCTTCTCCACTCTCAGCCAATCACAGGCCAACCAGCCCCAATTGTGCATTCAAGGTTACACAAAAGAATTGGAACCAACCATTGTCATCAGTAAACTTTAACATTGCAATAAGCCCCCACCCTTTTTAAGTCAATTAATCAATCAATCAATGAAAGACTTTATTTGTCCAGGAAGGGGGCAAATAAAGTCAGATTGAGCAGGCAGTGCAAATAAATGAATAAATAGTGCAACAACAGACTACAACTACATCTCTGGGTAAATAAATATCAGTAAGAGTACAAATCTCATAATAAAAGTTCCCAAAAGATATAAATACAACAAAGAATGAAGGTCAAAGGTTAAATGTGAATCAGCAGGTGCGGGAGGCAGGATCAGCAGAGCTTTTGTCAAAACCAGTTGTAATATTTATGTTGAGACAATGGGGGGGGCGGGTGTGGTCAGCAGCTGCTGAAAGTAACTAAACAGAAAATTGTAATCTAATGTAGTTAATTTTAATAACTAAAATTCTTTTTAAAGAAGTAATTAGTAATCAGTAATTTCATTAGTTTTTTTTTAAAGTAACTGTGGCAACACTGTTCATTGCACTATTTTATCTTTGTTATGAGAGTTTAAGAGGATAGAATTTAGGCTAAATACTTACTCGAGTGTATTATTCATTTACCAGTAAATTAAGCGTTAAGTGGTACTGAAGGATTAAGTGGCACAGAAACAATAGAGCTCATGCAGTGTTAATATTGATTAAACAACTCACTCTCACCTTGTCATACAGGATGTTTTTAAAGCTTTCCTGAAACCTGTAGACAAACAATTATCGAATAAATTGCGAAAAACGATGTCATCGGCCTCAAAATAATTGTATGTTGTCAAAGTGTTGACTATTGTAGTTCATGAGCAAGAATACAAGGTTTCAATGTTTTTTCAGTTTTCATAATTTGTTTCTGACTTTAAACATAGACATGGCTGTGCCCGAATGTGAGCTAGGCTATCAGATGTCAGCGGCTGCTGGTGCCACAGAAAAATTGCCATAATCCCTCCGCACCAGTCATGGTAGGTCTGTCCAAGCTGCTCAGAAGGTGCTCTTCTCTGAAGAGCTGGAGTCCAATCAGCAGTGGAGGTGGTGGTAAGGCATCAATTTATACCCTGTTGGGCTCGTCTCCAGCTTGTATTGGATTGAGACACTGCGAGGAGGACTGATGGAAACACAGAATGAGAGATGACGTGATGGCTGAAGCAGCTGTAGCAGTAGATTACATTATGAGAGAAAAGGCTGATGAATACAGAAGGATGCTTGGTTTGGAGTAACAATGGCTGCTGTGTGAATGGCTTTTAGAGCCGTTGAGGACTTATGTGTGTAGCGATTGTGTGTGTTAATCAGAATACGGCAATTTCACGGGTATCTTTTTGAGAATATCCCGTTTATTGTGAATACATTTTGTTTTTACAACCTTGTAATATCCCATCATTCAATGTTTGCAAATGTAAAGAAGAACATAAATTACATTTGGCGACTGACTGAGTTTGTAAGATGCCAGTTTCAGCTTGGGTCATTTGGTGTTGAAAATTAGATTCAATCATTTGATGTGAGAGATATGAAAACGTTTTCAGATGCAACCAGTCACATTCTATCATCTAAGCCAGTGATTCCCAACCGGGGGTACACGGACCCCTAGGGGTACGCGAGGGTATTGCAGGGGGTACGCAGAAAGATTATAAATTAGCCTACAGTATCCACACACACAAAAAAAAAATTATGCTCTATTATATTGTATGAATTTTAGTAAGGCCATACGTTTATTTTCCATGAGTAGCAGTTCGTCCACAGTGATTGTAACACTACAATGCACATAATATGAAAAGACTATAAAGTGGCGCGCTTTAAAAAAAAAAAAAAAAAAAAAGGTTCACGTTCTTGCTGCGGGCGCGCACGATTCGCGAAGCTAGCTACCTCTAGCTGCATACCGACTGTAAACATGGATGCATGGCTAGGCAGGAGTAAACGTCCAGCTACCGCTACTGCTACCGTCGCCTCGGACGCAGGCACAGGGGAGCCCAGTGAAAAAAGGAATTATGAAAGACTTATGAAAGACAAGCAAGCGCAAGTGTCTCATTAAAAGGTATGTTTTTACACTCACAATAATTGTTTTATTTAAATGAGCAGTTGGATAGATAGAAAGACAAAGGGTTAAATATAAGTACACATTAAGGCGAATAATCACACACGAGAGAGGGGGTACTTTTCACATGGAAACCAGCTCAAGGGGTACACTGGTCAAAAAAGGTTGGGAACCACTGATCTAAGCGATGAAGTCACCTGTGTGTTGGCTGAGGGACAATCGATAAGGATCTTTACCTGAACTTACATTCTTTTATTTTCACATGCCCTTTGACCCACACATCTCGTCACTACCAAGGTGAGTGTTTTGTCCTTTTTTTTCTCTTTGAAAAAAAAAATTGTAGCACAATCAATAAAACAGGTTGCAGAACAAATAGTACATACATACAAAAAGTAAATACTGAAAAGGTAGAAGTTCCCTGAAATCCTACTCCTCGTCATTACTATACAGTGTAGTGCAGTTTCAGATAAGTACATGAAATAAGATTGAAGACGCCTCATTTACACTATTTAATGTACATTGTAAGTTGAAAACTAAAATTTTAATTAAAAGCACTAAATATAGTCATACAAAGTAAAGAATATTATTAAGCTCATTGTCATTTATGGACATCATAGAAATGATAGAAAACTGAAGCGAATAGCACTAGGATAAAAAAGGATAAAAATAAAATGACATTTCAAGATGACATTTTATTTATATGCACCACAATATTATGTAATCGGCACACATAGCATATGTAAGCAATAACATGAGGGTTTATAGTGGATGAGATATATGCATGTTTGTACACAATGGGTTTGTTGACTTTTTATTAATATGTCGGCGCGACACAGACCCAGAGTCTTCCGACGAGGTGCAAACGCTCCCCTCCATAGCAGGAGAGGAGGAAATTCAGTGAGAGCTGGACACTGTTGTGTCACAGAGGCTCGCTGCTTTACATGGATGGCCGCGGAGCTGCGGCTGCAACTTTCATGTTGGCCTCTTGACTACTGTTGTATAATGACGTTACATACCTGTGTCACTCACTAGACTGCCTACATTTTAACTGACTCTCTACCGGGGGTCTCTGTGGGGACCGGATTGCCTGGATGCGGCAGGGGCCATTGTGCCTTTGTACTCCCAAGTGCAGACCGCAGGTCTTCCCCGACTTCCTCCGACCGCCCTCCTCCTCCCCTCTCCTGGCCGCTCCAGTGACCGGGAGGCCCCGTTACGAATGGGTCCGCATGAGTCGGGCGTGGCTGCTGATGGTCTGACAGTTCTCTGTGCTGCCCACGTTACGCGTGCGCCTCGGGGTGGGCGGATACGTTGGACGGCCGATGACACTGCTTCACTTGTGACCTGTCTTAAATGTACATTCTTTGTGCTGATTCATTTTACAAGGCAAGCCAACTTATAAACTGTGGGTGCAGCCTAATGTAAATCTGCTAGACATAATTCATGTTAGGGGAGCGAAATCAGTATGATGTGCTCCTCAATTCCAAGTGGTGACTCCAATATTGTTCATTATGGTGGCGTATTTCAGTGTGTTACAGTTTCAACAGTTCCAGTGGTTCCCTCCTGCACTTTTTATGTTGGTAGTGTGATGTATTTTGCCCTAAACTAATTATCTTTGAGTGCAAGCAATTAGTCTGAGACAGAAAGTCCACACAGAGGGTAGCTCTGATAGAATAGAGACAAACAGATTAAGCAAATAAGGGGCTCAATTTCACTTAAATTCCTCCCAGTCTTTAACTTTTGGAAAATCCAATCTGTGCAACTGCCAGTTCTCTTGATCCCTTGGCCCATTGCTTTCTCCCTGGGCTCCTTTAGTGCCACCTTTCAGCGATTTATTCGCTGCTGATTTGTTGGTATTATCTAAGCAGATGGAGGCCGTGAGTCGTCTGTCGTATTCGAGCTGCCTTCTGCGTCTGCCACAAATCTGTAAGGAGAGTGTAGCGCAATAGAAGAGACTGCTAACTATTGTATTTCCTATAGTATTGCTGCCGCTTCTCTGACAGTAGTTGTTATTTATCAGGGTTACTGTGTGAAGCGATTGACATTAACCTTTTACTTCTTAAACCCACACGAGCGCCACAGATAGATCAAGACATGTCTTTCTCTCTCTCTCTCGGTCTACAAATGCTCCTGTTGTGAGTTTGATTGTTTCTCGACTCTTCATTCTTTCGCTTGTCAATTGGCTCAATTGAATTGAACTGAAGTGCATTTTCAAGCCGTTCATGCTTGCCAACTTTATAGCCTGCAGGCCACTTTAGAGGACATCCTCGATAGAAAAGAGAAAATTCTAAAGTAGAAGTGACAGTGACTTGTTTACTCAGAAGAACCATTAGTTTTCCCTGAGACTGCTGACTTCATTATCGAAGTAAGACACATGCATTAGTCCAATCTTGTTTCTATGCAAAGTTTATCAGGGCATCGAAAGAAAAACTAAACATAATAGTATGTGATTTTGCTTCATGGTGATAATGTTAAAGGTTTGAGGTTTGGAGCTTGCATGTTGCTGCGTTACCTGCAGAGCTTTCCTCCAAGTACTGTGGTTTTATCCCTCTGTCAAAAAACATGCATTGTTTTTTGACAGAGGTCCTCCAGTGTCCTGCGTAGAGAACAGCAAGTGAACAGCAAGTACAGTTTTGCAATGCTAGTGTCAACGTATCATGTCAATGTATATATATGTGACATTCAAACCTTGCAGATTACATCCTTCAAATCATTTGTTTTGAAAGAGTAAGTCAAGAGATTTGACTTTCCTTCCGCCTGACCAGCTCCTGCCGACAATATCAGAGTGGAACAACATTTTTTTCCTGCCCCTTGGTCAATAGCCTGGAAGTAAAAGCCTTTGGATGAAAGAGGTCTTCACCCTAAGATTCTGTTTTTAATCGAGTCCCGCACTAGTTTCAGCCAACAGCGAGCAGGGTTAGTGTCAATGGTCACACACCCGATAGAGCCACTAGTATTTGTACTGTTTTCTCACTCGCTCGCCTCCAATGGGTCGTCACTGAGAGATAGTGTTGATTAATGACATAAAAAAAAGGCATAATTGTCTGTGCCTAGATTAGCATTCAGCGATTTTCTGCCTCACCCCAGAATGTATCCATCTGTGCCTCATTAATCTGGAGTGGATGCCCTTTTCCTCTGTCATTTCATGGTTTTTCATACTGTTGAGATTCACCTTGGTTTGCGCAGTCTAATCCATTCCCTCACTCAATTAAAACAACTGTTTTCCCTCAACCTGCAACCTTGGCTTTTGAGTTAACATCCTTATATTTATCCTTTGAAAGGCCCCTTTTTATTTTGTCTTTTGTAGATGCGGGAGGTTTTGTACCCTCGCCATCATCCTCTTGACGTCTGGCATTGCTGTTGGCAGTTTGCCCAACAGCTACTGTAAGTTACTGTGTGTGCATGAAACCTTCAACTGGCCAGAAAGACTAGATGCTATCACAAAATAAATGGTCAAATCTGACCTCTTGTAATGACAATGAGGGGCCATAT